>NW_012029534.1:0-854 GCF_000956235.1 Wasmannia auropunctata | reverse complement strand
TCTTTCAATTTTTTTCCAATCCAAACGTTTTTTCACTCTTTTGCACAATCGCTGTAAATTATGAGAACACAGGCGGTCAATAGTATGTCCGGCATTACGTAAATGCCGGCCGAATTTCCTCGCGGAGGGTCTCTAATTGGCCGAACTGCTTGATTGCGAAACGTTTCTATTCGAGGCCGAGAGAAATCTGCGATTGCGGTTTACGTGGCGCGCGCCGGTACCTTTATAAACTATAACTAGTCCGCAGCATATTTCCAAGCCCAAGGTTAGAGCCCGGGTTGGCCGGCATTTCAGTCTAAGAATTTCTGGTATTTCCTACTGGCAATACGCGCGCATAACCCGGAAGGGCATCGATTCGGAGGGCGGTCTCTCGAAACGCGCCTCGCGGTGCGTGAGACCGTAACCGGCTCCGCGGAAACAACTTCGTTCCATGTGCTATAACTTGTTTTATTCGCGTACTCAAGAGCGTTTTACCGTGGCACGTACGAGCTCCCTCCCGAGAAAGGTAAAGGCGAAGGCGCGCACGGGGGAGCGCTAAAACGCGGAAAAGTGTTGGTAAACAACGGCAATAATGACGATGGCGGTGGAAAAGTACGCGCGACGGATACGTGACTCGACTGCCGCCGTCCGAAATGTACTTTTTCATTTCCTCGCGCACTCGTATCTTTTTTTTTCTCCCGCGAATGAAAATTCCACGATTCGACACGAGGGGCGTAATAGGCATCCATCGTGGCGCGACGAAACCAGCTGCGTAATTTTCTAGTAGCCTGAACCTTGGGAATTATGTTCTTCGAGTTAATTGGCTACTTAAAGCTAAATTGGTTAGAGCCCGATATTTATCTCCAAAATAATAC
>NW_012029533.1:0-680 GCF_000956235.1 Wasmannia auropunctata | reverse complement strand
TTGTTGTTGTTGTTGTAGGTGGGTGCA
This sequence comes from Wasmannia auropunctata, assembly GCF_000956235.1. Taxonomy (NCBI): domain Eukaryota; kingdom Metazoa; phylum Arthropoda; class Insecta; order Hymenoptera; family Formicidae; genus Wasmannia; species Wasmannia auropunctata. Next base: position 653 of record NW_012029533.1, on the reverse strand, counting down.
AATAACGAACGACAGAAGCGCGGAGAGATACAGGGAGAAGAGGGACGATTCCGACGACGACGAGGACGTGAAACCGATCGTGAAAACGGAGAGGCTGTCGCCGTGCGAGCAGCAGGACGCCAACGTCTCCGACGAAAATAGTATTAGAGCTCTGTCCGGACTGCACCTAACATTCAACCTTGAAGCTGGCTCGTTATTGCCGTTGGCGATAAAGTTAGTCATGATAGAAATGGAATTCGTGCGGCGACGCTGCAGCGACGACGTCCGATGAATAATATAATATTGATATTACAGGGGCCGCGTGATGCATGGGAGGCATTTCACGTTCAAATCCATATTGTCTCATTCGGCTGTTACGATAGTTGCGCCATCGGTTACGGGCACTTTTGTGTCCAAAGAGAAGCCGTACGTCGTTCAAGGGCCGTGGCTGCAGGTGCTCCTCTCGGAAGAGCTGTCTGAGAAGATGGCCGAGGAATTCCAAGTTCTGAACGCGCCAGACAAGGTAACAACATGCGAGATTGCTTTGAGATTATTAAAACGACGGTATGCGTTTAGGAAGTCTTGTCGGTAATTTTTCGGAACGTTGATCTAAAAATATCTTCAATGCTACCGTTAATGCCGAAAGTGCCAAATATTATATATATATATATATA
>NW_012029532.1:0-1065 GCF_000956235.1 Wasmannia auropunctata | reverse complement strand
GCCACGAATGGCGTCTGCAATTAAACGCGCGTAATTATCCCAATTCGCTGCATTATTAGCGATATTATACTCTCGTCCTTGTGGAAGTGAATCCAGAGGATCCTGATTCTCGGGTGAGCGGCGTAAGTCAAAATCTTTGATTTTCTCAAGCTCGGTCGAGAGGTTGCAGGACGGCTCGGCTCTTCGCACGGTCCTCGACGGCTCGACGTATATCGATTCGATAAGGACGACTCGATGGCATGTTTGACGCGCGCGATGTACGGGCCTTTCTTTCATGTACAATAAAATCTCCAGGGACGGCGGGGAGAGGATAGGTGGAAAGAAGGGGGAAGAAGGGGGACCCGCACGGGTGAGCTCGCTGCCCCGCGTGTCTACGCGCGCTCACGACGGGCTAACGATATTTATTATACGTCGGCGATGAATTATGGGCCGTTAAGTCCGCCGTCGTGACGGGACGGAACCGGGGCCCTTCGGCCCCGCGCGCGCGCGTAGCGAGCTGGCATCGCCACTGCGCCCCGGCCGCCCCCGAGGGAGGAAAAACGCGCGCGGGACGGAGCGCGGATACGGCCGCGCGCCGCGCGCGAAATGAAATATTTATTCCATTACGAGACGCGCACAGCCTCGTATTGTAATGCGCTGAACCGTGCTGCGCTTTCGCGGCCTGCCGTGCGTCGGCGAGTCCGTCGGGTTATCGCGATACGTTCGCCAAGGGGCCGCAATAAGGGAGAGGCTGCCCGATTATCGCGCTGATTTCTATTTCGAGGTGCGTTTGCCACGATGCTCTCTCCCGCATCACGCTTTTTGCTGATGTTGTTCATTCTCTCAAAAATCCCTTTCAAACTTCTTATATCATAAATTACAGACACAATGCGTAAAGAGGCTAAAGCGAACCGAATCGCAGGTGCATAACAATTGAATTATACACGGAGAGAATTTCCTTTTAAAATTTACCCTGAAAATCATGTTAATTGTGAGACAATATAGTATTTAGGTAAATTTTACTGTGCACTACAATAAATTTTACTGCGAAATCTTATTGTAGTGCACAGTAAAATTTGCCTAAAA
>NW_012029531.1:0-653 GCF_000956235.1 Wasmannia auropunctata | reverse complement strand
AGAGAGAGAGAGAGAGAAAGATTGTCTCCTAGAGTGGTAATGTCTGCAGGCCACACCCGGCCACTTTCTCCGCCGAAGCCAAAGTCATTCTCCGGCACCGCAAGTTACTACCCTTAATGACGCAAGCTGCCCACGCGATCTAGCGTGAGACACGTAGTATACGTTTTTGTTTCTCGGCGAGAGAGGTAGAAATGAAAATTACAGGGCGCACAAGAAAGAGTAATTAAGTCCGTCGGTGGCGGACAGGTAGCAAATTATCCGACCCTGACCGAATTTCGATAGAGAAATCCTTGTCCCCGTAAACACTTCGCGGATAGTTCGCGCTAAACCGTTCTCGATTATCATTGCATTATATCTCGTATAATATTTAATACGAATGATAAATGCGTGCCCGTGCATGCAACTATAATTAAATGAAATAACGCAAATATGATCACTTGATCCTCTCGAGTTACCTTCAAATTATTTATTGTAATTAAGCGATGATTTTCGGCCGAAAGAAGCGGACGTCTGAACGACGTCGCTTCATTCGGCCGTGCGAAATTCCTTCCTGCGCCTTAGGGGAACCCTAAAAGTTGCGGTGCGTTGGACCGCGGGCATTCTTCCCTCCCTTTTTCTCCCTCCTTCCTCCCCCCGCCTCTCTCTCTCTCTCT
>NW_012029530.1:0-473 GCF_000956235.1 Wasmannia auropunctata | reverse complement strand
GCGCGACGTCGCCATCGCCGTCGCCGTGATTCCGCTCGACGGGCCCAGCCAGCCGGCCGTGGCCGTGACCCACGACAGGATAATCGGGCCTAGCCTCATCGCGGCATCAGCGGCTGTTCCTGGCGCTCTTTTTCACTCTTTCTCTCTCTCTCTCTCTCTCTTTCTCTTTTTCTCTCTTTCTCTCCCCGTGCGTGTACACGTGCGTGAATACGTGCGTGCGAGCTCGCGTGAGCGCGTGAGTGGTCGTGGTCGTGATCGCGATCGCGACCGTCGTCGTCACCGGGACATCACGCACCGCCTCCTGCGTGCGCGCATCCTTGCAGTCACGCACCCGTGCTCGCGGTCTCGGTTAGGGTTCACCGGCTGCGCCTGTAAAACCACACTCGTGATTAAATGACACTCGCCGCGGCTCGCGCGCCTCCGGCCGATCCACATCAATCGGTCCCCTCAACCTGTCCCACAAGTTCTTAATC
>NW_012029529.1:0-1005 GCF_000956235.1 Wasmannia auropunctata | reverse complement strand
TAATAAAATTTCTGTTTTCCTAAGAATAAATTATTTTGCTTCAGTGGCAACTAGGTACTAAATGTTTCTATGAATAACTTTATTTAGTTTTTTTTCTCGACATAGTAGTATTCGAGTAGAAAATGAAGAATATAATAATTAATTGATCAAGAATTCTGTTTATTGGCCAATAATTTGACCTATTATATTACAATATTAATCCATATTTTTAATCGCATTGCATGATTAACATGTAAAGAGACGGATTTGTTTGTTTTTATGCTTAAATACAAGCTTTTAATATATGCTTTTTACTGACAAAATCTCTACTGCGATAGAGATTGTCTCACAATCAATCAAAACAAAATAATTGATATCGTTGATATCATAAAATCAAGTCTTACTAACATTGCAATCGAATTACAGATATTCCGTAAGTCTTTTAGCATGAAAGAAAGAAAGAACATGCGAAAATCTCACATCGTCTAATTTGAGTTCGATTTACTGAGACATAAATTAAATCATATTTAGATTCAGCGCTCATTGGAAGCCGCGAACATAGTCTCAGCGGTAAATGTAATTTACATATCTGACTGATAATTTACATGTGTACACGAGATTAATGTATCGTTTGTTGTTTAAGTTATTGCGCGTTCGCGTTTTCGGCAAGCGAGAGTGGGAAAGGAATGAGGAAGGGAGAGAGAGAGCGGAGAGAAGTCGCTACTTCTTTTAGTTTGACAAATGCGTAAAAAATGTAAATCCGCGAAAATCTGCCGTTCGTTTCTGGTTTCCTTCAGCGATAAAAAAGGAACTGGTGGCATTACGGTGTCGCGCAGGAATTAACGTAAAAAAAAAAAAAAAAAAAGATCGATTACATTAAATCATGTGCAAAATTATCTGGATTTTTTGTCAGATACATTATAAGAATTCTATAATGGTATTCTTTTCACACTCGGTTTAAAAATATTTATTGTTTCCCGTCAACAAGTAATGGTTTTATAAAAAATTTTCATGTAACATTACGCA
>NW_012029528.1:0-430 GCF_000956235.1 Wasmannia auropunctata | reverse complement strand
TTGCTGATCTTGATAAAATACATTAAATATATAATCGAACTGCAAACTGTAAACACGTTCACTTTCAAATATCACAGAATATTGCATAGCTTTATTCATAAGCCTCTGCGCAATTAACTAAATATTAATACCGCGCGCATAACTCGGCTGCAAAGTTATTTACAATTCTTACGTTCGTTCAGGCTCCGTACACCTGCGTATATCTCGGACATGTATCGAAGAAGAAAAAAAACTAATGAAGGTGTAATCTCATCTTCCTCGTTCGTCCGTCATGCTTCCGAGTTTCTTAGCTGATACGAAACCGACGTACTTACATGGTTCGCTCTTCGTTTTCTCCTTCATTCTGAAAAAATTCACGCGCTGCTAAGCAACTTCCGTTTTGCCTCTTATTTCGTTTTCCCTTTCCGTGGTATTTAAACTCTCGTCCATA
>NW_012029527.1:0-2028 GCF_000956235.1 Wasmannia auropunctata | reverse complement strand
TACATTGTTTTAGTAGTGGTTGATCCCTCGGAACTGATATACTACGTAAAATTATTTATTGCAATTGTGAAACCGTATAAAGTCTTGCCAATTTTTTTTACAGGAGTTCCATGGCGCGATACTCTCACGTAGAGAAGAATGGCATTCGTCTCGTGCGCTCACCTCACGATTTTGGCAGCGCGGTGAGTACAGGTGAATATATTCCGAGAAAAGTGAGCTAATTTCTGAGAACCGCCGAGACGATTCTGCAGACGAAATATCGGCGGTCGCAATTCGTAACGTTACAAAAATTCCTTCTCGCCGTCGCGAGGGGGGGGAGGGGGGAACGGAGAAGGGTGACCGATGATGATGACATTGGCGCGCGAATTTGGACAATCGCCTGGCGCGGCGCGGATGGTCTCGGACCACGTGCCTCGATCGTACGGCGTACCCGTGCAGATTCTGAATAAAACCGCCGGATCAGCTTCGTTATTTTTGGCGTTTAACAGCGGCGTCGTCGCGATGAACGGCGCCTATCGTTTGACGCGCTCTCGCGCTCGTCCCCGCGGCTGCTGTCTCGGGTGTCGGCGACAACCTCGCTCGGCGTCGCGCATTTTTGCCGACGTTTTGTCGCGACGCCGCGACCGTCGCCAAATCTCGGCGAACGTACCATACGCTCGCAAGGGGGAAATAACGGATGCATCTCGCGTGGGTGGATACGATTGTGCTTGCAGCGGTTACAAGGACGAGCGTCGTCGCCGGCCGGTGGACGCTTTGACGAGCTGTCAGATGCAGGCGGCGCTTTTGTTTTCTCGTACAAAGCGCCGCTTTTGTATACGCGAAACGAACCTTTCGCAGCCGGAATTGTCCCTCCCTCGATGACTGTTGGTTATCTCGTAATTCTGGAAATAAGAGACGTCGTAAAACGCTCGGTTGTTTTGTAATACGACGGATAATTTTGTAAGCACGGCTTTTTCCGCTTTCAATCGCGGGGCGCATTGACGTAGCGTGCAACTCGCTGGTATTTGCAAAGATAATGCGGCTCGTATGCGTCTCTTGTACTCCGCCGAACTATACGAGAACAATATTATAGCGTCGCGTCACGCGAATGTGCACGTAGTTAGGAAGATTGGCTATATCTCTTTATTGAAGTAGAAGATAGCGCGCTTGTAAAGAATGCTCTTTTAAAACGTTCGAATTTATGTTATCTTGGCATTCGTGTATTGTGTTATTTTTAATAACTAGTTATTACGGACGTTTAAACATTTAAGAAATTGTTTTTTTTAGAACAAGATATATTTTCGATCGAATTTTGTTTTACTAAGTATATCTTACGAGAAACGTTATTACATCTTATTATCGTTATAAAAATTATTATATATTAATTGCATTATTTGCATGATATTTGATAATTAATTTCAGATTTTAATTATTATAGCTTAAAGTGGAATTAAATCCACGTTACACGTGTAAAATTAATTTTTATTGGAAAATATCAATTTCAATACATACATTTGAGGCAAACAGATCAGCATTTTATCGAAACTGCTGTGATTATATTCAATACAACGTGCTGCGATAAATATTTGATTAAACGTTTTTTATCTTTCAATCAAATTTAAGTAAATTTTAACTGAAATTGAAATTTAATTATAAAGATATTTAATACTGAAAATTAGAGAGTGGCGTTTTTATATCAATTTTTCGTCAAAGAAGAATTTATTTTCAGTTCTCCGTACTTTTAATTGAAAGGATTTATTTTAGACTTTGTTGAAGAGCGACTAAAGAGGGAAACGATAAATCTGGGCCATTCGCAGTACTTGAGTTTCTTTACACGTAATCATTGTGTGCGTCATTGAATTCCATCCATGCGATTCTAGACTCACCTCGACTTCTCGCTAGCATCAGATACATCGTATACATCGGAAATTACCTTTTACCGCGCCGTAGATCAGTGTCAGTGGCAGTGCGACAATTGTTACGGAATAAATTTTTTTAAATAAGCCGTCATTACTTTCAGATTTGTCGAGCAAATCTATTCCATATATC
>NW_012029526.1:0-444 GCF_000956235.1 Wasmannia auropunctata | reverse complement strand
TCGCGATAGAATGTAACAATTTCTATACGGGACGCACGAGATAAGCACAGCGAGACGAGAGAAGAATTAAGGAGAGAATCGATAATGCGCAATTTTATCTCCGAGAGGAGAAAAACCCAGCTTTCTACATCTGTCTAGTAGGTAATAATAATAGTAATTTAAACGCTAAATGGAAATGTCTGCATTGTTCGCAAGAAAAGGACTCTCTGATGAAATTGTGAAATTGAAAATATGTAGAATTAGAAAATGTTAGAAATAGAAAATGATCAATAGTCTGTCCATCTTCTGATGAAAAGGACGAAGCGATCTTTTCCGGGTTTATTTCTTCGCGACGTCCCGAAAGATATTCGCGCGCACGTCGAAAGTATAGTATAATTTCATCGTAATTTCCATCACGAAAGATCACGGCATCGCCGGTGCCTCGGCACACGTGCGTTGAATCGC
>NW_012029525.1:0-318 GCF_000956235.1 Wasmannia auropunctata | reverse complement strand
TATATATAATAAATTATTCTTTTATATATAAATCTGTGTGGGATTATTGTTTCTTACATATTTATTACTTTATGTTTTATAATTTATTATGTATTTTATTTATTATCTATTTATTTACAAAAATATATATTAATTTAATTTAAAAAAAATTTATTGTTGAAATTAGAGTCGAAGTTCTTTTAGAATACTTTGTATACATTTAACTCTTTTTTATTCTTTCTCTTGCTTTTACTTGTCCTTCGTGCAGTAATCAATATGACTTCGCACCTCTCACATCGGATTATCCGTTAAACTGCAAATATATGAAAAAGTTTGAAT
>NW_012029524.1:0-1426 GCF_000956235.1 Wasmannia auropunctata | reverse complement strand
GAGAGAGAGAGAGAGAGAGCTTTCAAGGGAATTTATACTCGGCTTAAATTTCAAACGTGTTCGACTCGAAGCTGCTCGATTCGAACGCTAAGTCGACCGAAGGATTCGATTCGAGCCCGGCGGCGCCTCTACACCGCTCGTATATACGCGAATTTACGAATAAAGCACCGAATATCAGATCCTGGAGTTAAGTAACCGTGGAAGAAATATTTTCGACACAAAATATTTTGCGTTTTATTTCTTAATTAGCGTAGAGTGCGGCATAATGAAACCACGAGCGATGGGCACCTCCCTCTCAAGGAATAAAATAAAAAATTTAAAGAAGTAATTAAAAAGTAGTTAAAAAAGTTAAGCAGAAAAATAATTAATATATATTTTTGAAAATCTGAATTTCTGAGCGGAAAAAAAAGAAAAAAGAAGAAGTGTGGAAGACGTTTCCTTCGAAACTAATTGCGAGTCGACGATCGTAATTGGTAATTCGAGGGAAACGCTGTTATGCTACATACTCGATGAGTAGCTCTAACGAGATATTTCGGCAAGAAAGGCGAATGTTGTGTGAAATAACACAAGATGAAAGAGAATTAACGGCGCGGGCCGCGCGCCCGGGACACGAGAGAGACGGGAGGAAAGAATCGAGCGGATCATGCGTTGAATGATGTATGTGTGCGTTTCGTGACTAGGGCCATCGTAGATCTCTCCTCTTGCGGCCTCTGCCACGCCCGAACTCTCGCGACAGAATTTAAAGCTTCTATTTATAAAGAGTGAACGAACGCGATGGCAGCTCCGACGCGACGCATCGGGCCAGAATGCACACGCACACTCGCGCGCGCACGCACTCGCGATACGCACGCGGGCTCTCGAGGTATTCCGCGCTGAATTAATGCAGTACGGAGTACCGCTGACGATCCACTTTATTTCGAAGCGATACGCCTTGGGATCTCACGAGAAACGGACAGAAGAGAGAAAAAGAATTGGGAAAAGTGGAGTAAGTCAAAATTTTAGAAAGCTCTGCTTCGAAATAAGGCAATTTCGATAAATTGCAAATTAAATATATAAATAAATAAGTGATGATGTTTACCAATTTTTATCTGCTTTATCTTTTTTTTGCAAAAGGCAGACATCACTAAATACAAATATTAAATTGTTGGTAGCTAATTATTTGAATGTAATCGTTCTTTGTAACTCAATATAATATAAAATATATATATATATATATATATATATATATATATATATACTTAAAAGAATAATTTATTATATATATATGTATATATATATATATATATAATAAATTATTCTTTTATATATAAATCTGTGTGGGATTATTGTTTCTTACATATTTATTACTTTATGTTTTATAATTTATTATGTATTTTATTTATTATCTATTTATTTACAAAAATATATATTAATTTAATTTAAAAAA
>NW_012029523.1:0-677 GCF_000956235.1 Wasmannia auropunctata | reverse complement strand
AATCAAAACTTTCATGGAAACAAAAATTTGATTATAATCGTTTATTAATGTCAATAAAATTTTAATGGAAATAGCGGGATCTGCTGTGTGTGCGAGATGTGCGCATGCTATCAATATTACTTTCATATACGTAAAAGGGATAATTCAGAAAAATGTAGATCTTGTTAAACGGAATGGACAATCCGCATTTTCGCGGAAATCAATGCTATTATTTACAATGAACAAGAGACAAGAATCGGTAGCGATGAAAGAGCTGTGTCGAGCATTAAAATACAAAGATACCGCGCATTAAAGTTCTCTATCACAGCCGGAAGTTAATTTAATCCCGATCCAATTAAGCCAGATATAACGCCGAGCCTCTTAGCGGCGGGCGCGCGCAGTTAGGCGGCGCACAGTCGACGGGCCCATCGTTAACCACGGCCGTGTAAATTGGAAATTGGCCGCGCGTCCAATAAATATGAGATTGGGCGATAAATCGAATGGAAAAGCGACTCGCGACGCGTTATATCGTCGCAATGACGCGGAACGGAATTAATGCGCCGCCGCGTGCATGCGCGAGGTGCGTCCGAACGATCGACCGGAAACGCGAAACACGATGCCCGTCGGCCGATCGCATAACGGGATTGTAACTTACACGCGTTATCTCGATGTTACTCTTTTTTTTTTAACAACGGTAA
>NW_012029522.1:0-606 GCF_000956235.1 Wasmannia auropunctata | reverse complement strand
CAACTACATTCATCATTTTTTTATTGCAATATCGAAAAATGTCAACATTCTAGCAGCGCTTTTGAGAAAAAAAAAAGGAAGATTTTACACGGAGCGTATAAAGCTAAACCAAATTTTGATAGATTCGATGAATGAGCAGATCGAAGGTGAAGTGAGTTAAGGTTTAACATCGCTCGGGTAGCAAGGAGCGGTGTCAATTTAGCATGAATGATCCCCCATTTACCGGGTGATCGATAAATTTCCCAAGACGACAAAATGGTGGTACTAGTAAGATGTTGGACGGCGCATTCGTGTACACCCCTCTGCCATACGGATTGATGGATCTTGCGGGGAAAGCCCGCAGGGCTATGAAAGTAATCGGGAGAAGGACGTACCCCGGTGGGAGAAAGAAAAAGACTTTACAACTTCCGGACGATCGGTCTTAGAAGCCTGTCCTGATTTTATGGAAGTCATTAGATCGGATATCCGGATTCCGCGTACACCGGTCGCATAACCCTCCCCCCTCCCCTCCGCCCCGCGACGTCTCGATCGACACGACAAACACCCTCGACGGCATCGCGAATTTAATTCGCCCGCACGAATGCTTTTACATTTATGATCCCGCAT
>NW_012029521.1:0-464 GCF_000956235.1 Wasmannia auropunctata | reverse complement strand
GTTGCTTGAAGTGCGTTTACAAGAAAGGGAACGCGCGCGCGGAATTTCTCGTTAATCGCCAATTAACAAAATAAACGCGGTGGAAAGGAGAATTGATTTTAAAAATCGATCACGATCGATTTTTCCGGTCTGGAATTCCGCCGATCCTGTTTGACGGGCAACGCACCATATTAATTGCAGTCGCCAAAGACCTATAATTGCGGGTTCCGACAGGCGGCCGAAGGTTCGATAGACGAAGCGACCAATTGTGCCGCGACAGCAATTACCGCGAAATGAAATATTGCGAATAAAGGTTAATTTATTGATTTTTAATTAGCACGCAATTAATAAACACAATGTGGAATGTAGACGCAGAAATTAATTGCGGAATCTAGCAGATCAGGTCGTCACGTACATATATATATTAATTAGCTCGGATATAAATTATCGCCGGTCGTTTTCTTGACAAGGTCATTGCAACATTA
>NW_012029520.1:0-1187 GCF_000956235.1 Wasmannia auropunctata | reverse complement strand
CTTGTGTGTCGAATTTACGATTTTTTACGACTTCCGCGATAGCAGCTGGCGATACGAAACACGCGAGAGAATTCGACGGAAACACGAAGCTATTTTTTACGGAATCGAGCTATTTTTTTACTCTCTCTCCTTCGTCCTTCAAAGGCAAATTGATATCAAATTCCCCGTAACGAATTATAAACTTCACGAGGGACAATGAGATGCGATCGACTTGTCGACTTAATGCTTCTTTAGCGAGCGGATAACGGCACGTGCCTCTGACATTGGCCACGCTTCCACCGACCGAAGCGGCGGGATCGGCGAGATCGACGAAACGGAACTGGCAAAACGCCAGTCGGCGAGTGCAATAACCGTGACTTCGTGAGTCAAACCGGGCGAGCTTGACCTGGTAGCTGAATCCGGCGATCGTAATCGGCCGTGACTCGACCAGGCCGTCGCGCGCTCCAAGACTCGATTCGGGCGGACCGACAATCACTCGCGGACTCGCCGTACTACTCGCTGGTCTACCGGCCAAGGCCACGCGGCGATAATCGCCGGGCGCTAGATAATTGCGCAAGGAAGGGACAAGAAAGATCGCGAAGACCGTATCTCCTTTTTTCTTTTTGCGGCGCGATCGTTTAAACGACGTATATACAAACGTATACACGTATAATTGCCCGCAAATTAGTCCGCGTCCCAGAACCCCGTGAAAACATTTTAATCACGATTTAATCGGCTTAATTACGATTGCGATGAAATAACGACGATTAGTAGCGCGATAGCTGACGGGGTTAAGGTTGACGGTAACGGTTTAGTGAATACAAGGAGAGATGCGTTTCTAGCGCATGGCATTGTTCCACGTTGCTTGAAGTGCGTTTACAAGAAAGGGAACGCGCGCGCGGAATTTCTCGTTAATCGCCAATTAACAAAATAAACGCGGTGGAAAGGAGAATTGATTTTAAAAATCGATCACGATCGATTTTTCCGGTCTGGAATTCCGCCGATCCTGTTTGACGGGCAACGCACCATATTAATTGCAGTCGCCAAAGACCTATAATTGCGGGTTCCGACAGGCGGCCGAAGGTTCGATAGACGAAGCGACCAATTGTGCCGCGACAGCAATTACCGCGAAATGAAATATTGCGAATAAAGGTTAATTTATTGATTTTTAATTAGCACGCAATTAATAAACACAATGTGGAATGTAG
>NW_012029519.1:0-677 GCF_000956235.1 Wasmannia auropunctata | reverse complement strand
CATTTTTTTAAACATGAAATGTATTCTACGCACCATAAAAATAAATAATATAGATCAGTTATTTCAACAAGTTGTTCGAGATATGGTATCTAAAATATTTATTTAGCTTGGAATAAAATCAAAGAATCACGCATATTTCTCGATGTATCTTTCGATATATCAAATTTATGTGAACGTTTCGAATTTCGATTGATTAGCTCTCGCTCGGCGATTGTTTTATCGTCAACGTTCTGTTACTTAAATAGAGGAAACGAATTGATTAATTAATAAATATTGTAATTGAAATATTGAAAGTACATATTTTATGTGTATTCTGGGTTACTTTCGTGCACGCGCACTTGTATATCTCGAGATTCTCATCGAGGCTGCGAAGCGTGAGCTATTCACTATCGTTTTCCTATGCGAAAACCAATTCAACGTGCAATGGCGACGACAATACCTGCAGTCTTAGCGTCAGCACATGAGCGATACTTCTTCTCACTATAGTAAAATACAATGCAAATAACGACGGCAGTAACAGTCTCGCGCGAGATCTTTGCAAAGATTACGCACTAAACACACTATCAAAGCCTTTGTTTTTAAGGAAAACCGTGATATAGGCATACAGCTTTCGGACAAGCATATATATGCTTGGTTCATTTGAAAGTCTCAAATATGTTTATTCGCAATTACTATTT
>NW_012029518.1:0-337 GCF_000956235.1 Wasmannia auropunctata | reverse complement strand
GGCGCCGGCGCCCCCGCTGCAGCCGGAAGTACCTCCGAGGCTGTTCGGCCACATCACCACCCCCTCGGCCCCCAGCACGACCACCCTCCCGCCGCGGTCTCCCTAAAGAGACGTCCTCGACGTCCAAGTTACAGGTTCTGTCTGAAAAACGACGAAAACGAAATTGAAATTATATATAAGAATTACTCAAGTCGAGATAATTTACACGGAGAGAATTTTCTTTTAAAATTTACCCTGAAAATCATGTTAATTGTGGGACAATATAGTATTTAGGTAAATTTTACTGTGCACTACAATAAATTTTACTACGAAATTTTATTGTAGTGCACAGAAAATT
>NW_012029517.1:0-315 GCF_000956235.1 Wasmannia auropunctata | reverse complement strand
AACTAAAAATTCTTTTGATACTGATTTTTTTCATAAACCATACATATAGATGAGAGACGTAATCTAATAGTGGAGATTAGCAAGTATTAAACCATTTTAATCACAAAAACTATAAATTGCTGCTGATAATTCCTAAATTAATTAGAACACCTGATCGATATTTTTGACGTATACTCTTCTTATTTTACGGCGATTGTAACTAAAAAAAAGAGATCAATTGCAATACACTAATAGACAAAATGTATGAAAATAATTGACAAAAAAGTATTTCTTAATCTTAATTTTTAGTATGTTTACAATTTACATTCCACTTAT
>NW_012029516.1:0-805 GCF_000956235.1 Wasmannia auropunctata | reverse complement strand
TGTGTGTGTGTGTGTGTGTATTCGTGTGCGTGTGACCCATATGCTTCGGGGGGCCCTGCCCGTTTGGCCCGCCGCGCGCCGCGTCGAGCAACAAAAGTGGCCGCGCGGAGAAGCCAATCGGTGAAAGAGGTTGGATGCATCAAGGTGCATATGGCGCACCTTGATTCCCGTCCGAGATACTTCTAGATATGTAAAAGGCTACAGTTTTTCAAAGATTAGGATCTTTAATCCTCGGGATACCAAGCTACTTCGCCTATTATAGACAAAGATATTTCCGTATCCACTGTTTAAGTATGCGAAATAAAATGAATTATTTATGTTATGCAACGATTAAAATCAATGAAACGGAAGAAAATTATTCGTTTTCTTATATACATTCGCTAATAGAATAATTGCCCTTATAACAAAATGCTACCTTTGCATCTTCCCTCTTGTAATTCATTAGAGTCATTCATTAGAGAGTCATTATTATGGTTTTTTATTATCCTCAAATTTTTCTCATGCTCCACGCCGCACCTGCCACTTAAACAGCCGACAGGAACATAAATCGACACGCTCAAAATTCCCCGTCCGAAAAGCTTCTCGGAAATATCGAGAGGACACGGGAAAAATTATTTCCACTTACCGCGCACGGTTTTTAATATGTACGACGTGACGCGCGAGAGGGACGATGACGTGCACCGCGCGCACGGAGGAAAGCGAAGGAGAAGACGGAAAGGAAGGTGGATACTAACGCGAGAAGAGAGCCAGTGGCGAAAAAGAGAGGCCCGGTCGAGAGCAGGGCGCGGCGGCGGTGGCGGCGGCG
>NW_012029515.1:0-416 GCF_000956235.1 Wasmannia auropunctata | reverse complement strand
AGAGAGAGAGAAAGAGAGAGAGAAGGGAGAAAGAAAGAAATTCCATTCGGACTATCGTATTCTTGTAATTTAACGCTAACAAGCGATGAAATTCGCTAGCTCGTTAAAAACAGTAGCTTCGTCGAATTTCGTTTTGACAGCGCATAGTTTTTTTTTTTTAAATATTATTGACCGGCTCGTATCTGAGCATCGTCAGGGAAATTCGATATCATCAGCCGACGGATGGCTCGTAAAATCGTTGATGTCGAAAAATATCGTTTCCAATCAGAAAAGGCGAATCCGGCAAACTTCCAACGCGAATCGAATACAATCAAAAAGCATTTGAGCATTGGTAAATATTTGAACGGTATAAGTACGCGGCTGTAAAGAATTAACAAGGAGGGAAGGGAAACTTGTCGAGAGAGAGAGAGAGAGAG
>NW_012029514.1:0-550 GCF_000956235.1 Wasmannia auropunctata | reverse complement strand
CTTATTTCCGGTCACATGGAATTAACTTTGAAAATTAAGTAATATAAAACAATATATTCGTAGGTAATTGTCGTATTTGCCGATCTACTGAATCTAACGGTTTCAATCGCAACAGCGAGCTCCAACTCGGACGTCTCTAGCTCGTAGGTAGCTCAGACGACTCTCTAATGAAAATTGAGGAAACGGATAATTCCGCGCGTTTCCTGTTAATCGCGGATTTAAACCGGTTTGCGAGCAGATCCGCGGACGTTCTGTTCTACACAGTCCCCAGGGATCGCTTGTCTCCTTCCCCTCGCTCTCCTCGCAATCGTTGGAAAGAAGCGCTTATTCTCTCTCTCTCGTCTCGCAAGATCCTCGCGCCGCCGGATCGGATAGATCTTACAACCGGTTCTTAATGCGACCGTCAAATTTTAATTAATTCGAGACCATTCGCGCGGTGTCCTGATTTAAAACCGCGCCCACGTGTTTTCGTGCGGGCGCGCACGTCGTCCCGGAGGCGTCTCATGTGGAATTAATAATTCATGATCGTTTTGCTCGCTCACTATATGTG
>NW_012029513.1:0-622 GCF_000956235.1 Wasmannia auropunctata | reverse complement strand
CTTGTATAAGATTTTTTTATCTTGACTATAATCAAATATATAAGCAGCAGACGGATTGATATCTGAGGTAGCATCGCAATATGAATTCTTCCGTTAGACAAATTCACAAATATCTCGAATGCCTTTTATGTCTCGAGCGCCTTTTATGTCCTGAGCGAGTACGAGTTAAGGTGTCCTCACCGTGTGAATATTATTCAGCAAGACCGATTTTGTACGAGGAAAAATTCCTGTGCGAACATTTTAATCACTGTAATTACGAAAAAGGGTTATCGAACGGTTGCGACATACTCGTTCCGACCAATTTACATGGTCCGGATAGCCGTGAGACGACCGTAAATGAGGTGAGAGAACGTAGTGTGGATGGAGGGACAGGGGGAGCAACTGTAACAGGATAATGAATTAATTTATTTAATCGACGCAATGTCGCGACGCCGCCGGTGAAAATAACTCACGTAATTGATACATTCCGGGCGGGCTTTCTTCAAAGTTATTTTACAATGTCACCACGTCGTGCCTGACTTCTTTTAAAGTAGAAGCGGATGCTAAAGAAAGCTTCTGCCCCTCCAACGCGGGTGCAAGCCAAAATGCAGGGTTGTCCGAAGGGTTGCCTTGCCTACAGGCT
>NW_012029512.1:0-683 GCF_000956235.1 Wasmannia auropunctata | reverse complement strand
CATGTGTATATCATATACACGTACATATACGTATCAATTTATTCTAAAGCGTTGCGTCCACGTGTCATCCACGTGGTTGATGTACGTCAGAGAAATTTGTTTTTCCCGTTTTTCATATACACATTCGCGGGAAATATCAGACCATCAGATTATAAGACTATAAACATTGTACGTGGAATCCCTTGCGATTATTCGTTTGCTGGAATATGCAAATTTTATTTTCGGATTAAAGTGATGTTAAAATATCTTGGTCATATCCCTATCATATTACATATTTTATTACCTATATCCGCCCGTATTTGCAATCGAACGGTATAAATGTTTTTTTTCGGGGACGTGATAACTTTGTTATGATCTCGTTGACTGTATGCTCAGTTACATTCGAAGAAGAGAAGAAGAAGAATGGAGGGCGAGGTGCTATTATCCTTGCCAAAGGATCGATTACCTTTATGGCGGCTTACTCCATTTGAACGGCGCGAGGTTTTATAGTTGAGACGACGGTACCGTTTGCTGCGTAACTACTACTCTGCACCGAGTTTTGCATGAAACAAAGACGCAACGGTAGCATAACATTTTCGTTTCTTCTGGCGCGAATCGCCAGGTGCATTATTTTCAAAAATCTGAAGCCAAGGTCTCGCGAGAATATATGGAGCAAACTCAAATATGAAAAATAAAAAGATACT
>NW_012029511.1:0-398 GCF_000956235.1 Wasmannia auropunctata | reverse complement strand
TTTATACGCAAATAACTGATGGCTATCCATCTTTATTAGAGTGACGGTGCTAAAGTAATGCAAGAGTAAGGTACAATTATTCAAAATTCTCGATGTTTCTTTGACAATATCTTAGAGTAAAAAGCACTAAAATTTTGGTATACCTATTTCTTTTTTACAGTATTTGTACGTGTTTTTCGGAGGTTGCTACCGTAACTTGAAGTCAGCACCCCCACTTTTAATAATTTCCTACGAATGGAATAATAAATTCGCGACTAGAACAATAAATTACAGTAGTAATAAACGAGCACTTAATTATGGCATGTAGTTAAACGTTTTTTTTTTTAATGATGAAGGTGTTAGGTTCATGAAGGTTAAAAGAGGAGGCGATTCTACAAGAAAAAAATCGAAAATATAGA
>NW_012029510.1:0-398 GCF_000956235.1 Wasmannia auropunctata | reverse complement strand
GAGCTACCGCTCGTGGATTTTCATCGCGTATTTCCTTCGTCATCGAAGCGACAAGCAGGCGACAAGGTTAAATCCGAAGGTCGGCTCACCGCGAAGCTGTTAAGTTGAATTATCTGCTCGGATTACGTGTACAGCGTCGGATTACCGTAATTTCATATGGCGTCGGCTACCTTACGCGATGCGCAACGGCGGGGGCGAAACATTTTCGCGAAAAAAAACGGTCGTACGATATCATGTATACGCTACAAAGCATTTTATTAGATCTTTACACATAAAGTTTTAGAGTCCTTTTCAACGAAAGGAATCTTTGACAATTTGCAGCATCGAGTCTTTTCCATTGACGTTAATCGCGTGTTACTGCACAATGTAACTTTATGTTTCTCGAAATACGATATCTT
>NW_012029509.1:0-753 GCF_000956235.1 Wasmannia auropunctata | reverse complement strand
CGAAAATGCCAATAGGCCAATCGATATCGAAATATTTTTACATAACGATAGAAATTATATTTAAATGACGACAACACGATTTGTGCGAAATTTGGCGTTAAATAGCAGCTAATTATTAAATCGGGTATAACATTGTATTTGTATAAAATATCTCGACTCTTTTATCGGAGGGAACGTTTATCAGATATAAAATTAAATCATGAACTATGTATTCTATTTCTTATAAAAAGAAGGTGCTCAGATATAATACAGTGACAATAACTGCGTTACGCGGCGAATGTCGCGCCTACGGATCGACATCACAAGCTGTCTGTCCTTTTTTAGCGGCTTCATCATTCCGATTTGTCCATTCCATAAATTCCGCGTTACAATACGTAAACACATTGCGTAAGCGCCTTCAGAGTAACTCTATCATATTTCGCGTTATGCAACGTATTCATTGGCACGTTGCGAATTGTATAGATTTCCCGTTTCGCGAAATTTTATCTTGTCCCTCCCGAGACTGTAGATATATTTAGAATCGCACTTACAATTGCGCCTGTATTGTATTCAATTATTACAACCGTAATCAACGATTTTTTTTTATCGAAAATTAGATCGTGCGGTGTAGAAGATAATTGAAATTCCGAGTCGGATCGGCCGCGTAATGAGCGTTCTCGTTCGGCCGTTATCGAAATCAGTCTCGTATAATTGACGCTCGCTCTGGTCAGACACGTGGTTTCGCGGCGTCACGAGGGGAGAAAAAGTCGAGAT
>NW_012029508.1:0-476 GCF_000956235.1 Wasmannia auropunctata | reverse complement strand
ATTTGTTAAATTTTAATTTTGAAAGCGCGTCTATAATTTCGGAGCATTTTCGAGTTTCTGACGCGAAAGGATGAAAATAGTTTTTGTTCTTTTGTTGACTTTATCCAGATCGTGGATACAATAGATGAAGTGATCGAGATAATTTCGAGGCGGAGAGGACGGTATCCTGAAAGTGGAACGAAGAAAATGTAGAACGTTCAGGTATAGGATGCCCTGCCCTTTACTTGTGCAGAAGAAGCGCATGCGAAAATGCCAATAGGCCAATCGATATCGAAATATTTTTACATAACGATAGAAATTATATTTAAATGACGACAACACGATTTGTGCGAAATTTGGCGTTAAATAGCAGCTAATTATTAAATCGGGTATAACATTGTATTTGTATAAAATATCTCGACTCTTTTATCGGAGGGAACGTTTATCAGATATAAAATTAAATCATGAACTATGTATTCTATTTCTTATAAAAAGAA
>NW_012029507.1:0-513 GCF_000956235.1 Wasmannia auropunctata | reverse complement strand
TAGAGATTTGTATGCCGACATAGAACGGCTACGTTCTCATTTACACAGGTGACACAAAGCTCGCGCCGAGATAGATACGTATCTAGAGAGGAATCGTGTGCCACATACAAAACATCTTCTCTCGATGTGTGTATTCGCACAAGGAGATTGCATCCCGTCGTGTCTGCTTAATGTAAAATGTAATCGAGCGATCGAGAACGAAAGGATTTTTCATCTCATTACATCATATTTTATTTGCTGTAGCTTTCTACAACATCAACAAGTGATTAAAGAATCAAACGTATAATAAATTTACACAAGAATAAATCTTGATTATCACAAATGCATCGTTCAAATCAATCAAGTTATAATTCAAACATAAAATTGTACATTATTCGCGTTAATGTACAATTTTATGTGATACAGCCAAAACAAATTTAAAGTATATTAAATCTTCGGATGCAAAAAAAGCACTTTTTTGTTGTTCTTCACTGAGAAATGTATAAATTCAAATATCATTCCGGTTAGATTAAG
>NW_012029506.1:0-980 GCF_000956235.1 Wasmannia auropunctata | reverse complement strand
TTCTGACGGAGTTCCTGAGCCGAGAGGAGAAAAATGTATTTTATATTTACTCGAAAACATTCTAACATCAGTGGCGAGTGAATTAACTGTCGCGATAAAATCGAACGCGATCTATCATGGCACTAATAGCGAATTCAGCTATAGATACGTATTGGGGTATGTTAAAGCAGTACACTGATCTAATATGACAATGAGTATAAAAGTGAAATACAAATATTTTGGATTATAAAATATATATTTTACCGAGCTACCGTATTCGCCGATCGGTTTATACCGCTTGCAGTTCTCCACAGTTCTGCTCCTTGCACGCGAAAATTGTATAGTCTGATATATTATTATTATTATTATCATACAACTTTTTTTGCACAATCCCGAACCGTTCACGGCAATCACGGTGTTAGTGGTAATCGAGATGCATTCGTTCTCCACGTGTGCTTTCAGCGTGGCTCGTATACACGAGAGAATCTCGCACGCGTGTAAACGCGCGTAAAACGCTCGGACACGCTCGACGATGTTTCGAGCTAAGGAGGCGTTAAGACGGGCAAGCATCGTAAAATAAGGCGGCGACGTGCTAGATACGAGCACAACGGCGCGTCGTAAAATCAGTCGGTGTCGGTGCAACGGCATAATTCTTCGGGAATACTCCGGGCTGTGAACTTCGCGACTGGTTTTAAACGCGAGGAAAGGAATAACCCGACCCGTGTGTGTTATGTGGATGTAATTGTTACGAGCAGCTGTCCTTTCTCTCTCCCTCTTTCTTTTTTCTCCCTCTTTCTTCTGCCCATTTCTTTCTCTCCCCGCCACCGCGAATCAGTTCCGAAGATCGTCGGAGGCGCGCACGTTTTACATTGTTACGACAGAACGGTCCGCTCGTTTATGGCCCATCGGAATCCGGGACAAATCGGAGCGATCCGCTCCTTACTCCATTAATGATCGACCGGTTCCTTCCAATATGCGCGATACAATCAATCATGCGGCGG
>NW_012029505.1:0-860 GCF_000956235.1 Wasmannia auropunctata | reverse complement strand
AGAGAGAGAGAGAGAGAGAAATGAGAGGGAATGGGATACGTATGCGGGGCTCATATAAGGTGCCGTGATGTCACGGCGCGAATGAAGTAGCCGAGAAGGAGGGAAGGAAAAAAAAGCCAGGCGAAGCGGCGCGAACGGGGAACGGTTAAAATGTAACGAGGTTCGAAGTAAAAAGGACGATTTAATTTATCTGCAGAAAAACACGGCTGCGCCGAAGCGACGCGCGGCGCGCACGGGAGATGAGATAACGGAAGGTCCTGAATACGAAATTCCTCGGGGAAATATACGAAAGGCCGGGCGCAAATGTGCGACCGCGCGGATCCACCAATTTGTAATCAATTAAGTCTGCCACCGACGCAAATCCCTAAGATAATCTAGTTTAGTAGAGTTTCTCACCTCTTAATTCTCTTACAGCGCCGGGTGCGTCGTTATCGCGTCGATCGCATACGAATTATCATTTTATCGGCCGAAACGACTCGGAAACGCGTTGATGAGTAACGAATAAACGGGTAAATGACTATACGGAATGAAAATTCGTTTTGTCGCGATGCAAATAAATGATTCATGTGATCGGATGGAACCCGTCCGTTTTCTCGGAACATGCAAGCATGTTCCCATTTCGAATACATGAAGCACAGTAGGCGCAGGCGCAACCTCCAGGTTGCATTTACGTTTGAATTCTTATTGGAGATAATTTTATGCGACGGGGTTCGAGTGATATTGGGTGGACGATAGTAGTAATTATATAAGATTTCACTCACCGACCGATGCGCAGCAGCGGAGTTTACCTTAATCTGTAAAATACAAATATATTCAAATTATAGAGCGCCAAAAATAACTAATAATAATAGTAATAATAA
>NW_012029504.1:0-1011 GCF_000956235.1 Wasmannia auropunctata | reverse complement strand
TTTTTTTTGGATCCATCGATTAAATGTTTTTTTTTTTAAATCCAGGTTTTACCTTGCCGAATGAAAATAAAGTAAGCGATAATTTAATACAACAGTAGCCAAATAAATGCAGCATGAACAAAATGTTGCAACCTTTTATAATTCCGATAATTGATATTTAATACGCTAACACTTGAATATTTAAAATCTTAAATGTTATACGATTCTTTTTCGATTTGTCGATATTTATATTCAGCCCTTTACATTTACTTTATAATTATTAATTTACTTGATAATATGATATTTAAATTACAATTAGATAGAGATGTTGCCGTTTAAAGAAATAACTTTTATCTTAATACATATCTAATATATATCTTTCATATTAGTCGGGCGCGAGCATACGCACTTATTTTAAAAAAATGCAATTCTCTACTCGTGTGGCGCATCTGTAAATATTAAATTCGTACACTAACATGATTTAGTCTTGCGCTCTGTCAACCCTGACTGTATAAAAAGATCAGCGGTGATATCTTAAAGAATTTCAATGCGGCTAAGCAAATAAGAAAGTGCCCTTCTTATCTTTCGTCACACAAGATATCTACCGGGGTTACGGGATTCTTGAAACACAGTACAGACTTTTCGTTATATTAAAATATTTCCTATAATCCTATTATCATGCATTTCCTATAATGTTGAGAGTTAGAAAAGAAAACTAAGAATTAACTTTAGATTCTGATATTGAAACATCAGTGACTTTTTAATTAACTTTTAGGAATATACTACAAAATAATAGACTACGCAATTTAATTCAAGCAGACGAAATTTTATTTTAAAACTTATACTATGATGCTTTTAAAAAAAAAGATGAAAACTGTAGAAGAGTTTTACATTTATATTATTCAGCTATTTTGAAATCTAATTTCATCATAAACTATTGATTATCGAAAAATTCTAGAACTTGCTATATGTATCGATTTCCATCTTCGATGTCCATCTTATGCAAATATACATGCATTTTTTAATTTTGGA
>NW_012029503.1:0-826 GCF_000956235.1 Wasmannia auropunctata | reverse complement strand
TTTTTTTTTTAAAGAAACATTTTTTATATAACAATAATTAATACACGGGTCATAAATTATATAAGATGTCGCGGTATATCTTAAATAGTAAGAAGTGTCGAGATTAATAATAATTGAATTAAATAACGAATGAGGGATAATTTTACGGATTTCGCGCGACTTTTGCTCTTAGCGCTTTTCTCTTCATGTGCGATGCTTGCTGACGATAAGGGTTCATTCACCGATCGAAATGATCCACGCATTGGATCGCATTGTTTGCCACCCTCCGATTCTGGGAAGGAAACGAGACAGATTGCTCGCATCGCAAGACTCGCGTCAAAGGCATCATATGCGTCATATCCATGGTTCTATGTTGATTCATTTGATCGGCACGCATTCGCGCGCACAATAACCGTTGGATTTATCTTTATTACGTGACAATAAATGGCAATGCATAAAGAAAGAATCGTACCTTTGGTACAAATAACGAATTCGCGGTTCAATAAAAATTCAGAAAAAAGAAAAAATATTTCTGAAATAGATGCCAATGTTTAACGGCGAGAAATGCGATTAATAACTTTTCTCGATATGTTGGCTACAATACTGCAATCTCATTTTAGCTATGATTTTATCCATCGATATAGCTGGTCTTATCTGATGCATTGGATCTGCATTCGATAAGATTTTATTGACTGATGAATGCGATTGACTGATAGATTCCCATTGACTGTTAACTCACAATTCCATGAAAAGAGAGCAATCGGATAATCACGTTCACTTTTTTATCGTTTTGTGTCGAGAATTTAATCAAGAAAAAATGTAGATTGAGAAGAGAGAGAGAGAGAGA
>NW_012029502.1:0-407 GCF_000956235.1 Wasmannia auropunctata | reverse complement strand
AAATAGAATTAATTTTCTCGAGAAGAGTAGAAAACTTCGATCTATTATCATTGGACGTAGCCCAATATAAAAAAAAATTATTATCTTTCGACGTTTCTTTGTTGCATGCAAATACAAACGTGAACGAAAAGACAGATTTTTTTTTTCTTAAACTCAAAGACGCCGCATTCGTCCTACAGGTAACAAATTTTGAAAGGTCAGCAGGATAATCTTCTTCAATGTTAATGGCAAACTGAAAACTTATTATATAGTGCGCAATAGAGATACACTTCTTTTTGCAGTTAAAAAGACGCTTTTAACGGAAATCATGATACATTAAAGTTTACTTTCAAAATTTATGTTATATACAATGTCGGTAATAATAGGTGTACAAATGTCTGCACAAGGAAGTCGTAAATCAAATAAAT
>NW_012029501.1:0-1105 GCF_000956235.1 Wasmannia auropunctata | reverse complement strand
CTCTCTCTCTCTCTCTCTCCCTCTCTCCTTACCCATCCCTCGTCACTCCCGGCGCGGCAGCGCGCGTATATAGAGTTAAATCCACCGCCTCCCTTTCCCCTGGGACCCGACTCCCCCTCTCGAAGCCTCACGGCTTCTCCTCGTCTTCCTCGTGCACCTCAGCTAAACTCACCTTAACCACCTACTCCTAACCGCGCGCGTGTTTGTCGGATCCCATTGCCCGGGCTCTCCCGGGGCATGTAATTACTCGGGGCACCGATGTCTTTCGGCTCTCTTTTGCCCTCACGGCCCGTATCTCTTACCACTCCCCGTTTGTCCGCGTATGTGGGAAAACTGCGGGGCGGCGACATATAAATTTGTTGCCGTGTATGGTGGTTGACAACGGCGGCGGCGGCGGCGGTGGCGGGGGCCCCGTGGGATGATGCGCTCTTATACGTGTGTAATTTACAAAGCCCAGCGCTACCTGCCCGAATTCGATACCCGGCTAAGGTAGAATATAACACGGGTTCCCTCAGAGCGGACTCCTTTCTTATTGCCATTATGAGCCAAGGAAATCCGAAGGCTAATTTAATCCACCGCACGAACGCGGATTCGAATAATTCACGCCTGCACTTGGAAATACGCTTTTCTTTCGATTTCCACGCGTGTCACAAAATTGTTTTGTTGAATAAATTGTTATCTGAAATCTTTATGAAGCCATCACATCTAGCAAACGATATACGAATGGAGGTTTATGTGTGTAATATATGTTATAAATGATTAGAGCCAGTCGCGCGATTAAATGCCTGGTTAAATAATTAACTGAATAATTTCCCGGGCATTATCTTGAAAATCTTGAGATACACGCACAATTTGACGGGCTATTAATGTCGAAAATCCGTCAACCCTTGATATATCATCGCCGGGCACGATCGGTCATCCACGATCCTGACCTATTACCGTTCGCATCATCAATTCTTCATTCGTACACGAGTCCATCGTGTGTCGTACACGATGACTCAATAGAGTCGTTCGCCGTGTGCGATCGGCCGGAGAGACACAATGTCGTTATATATAAACCGGCCGGACGAAAGTACCGAATTTTCCTTCGGGGCTTATCGCTATT
>NW_012029500.1:0-650 GCF_000956235.1 Wasmannia auropunctata | reverse complement strand
TAGAATATTCTAAATCTCAACAATTTAGTTTTGATAACAACTTTGTTTATCTTTATTTAAAGTAAATATGTTATAAAATATTATTATTGCTTAAAAAAATAGGAAAATATGACTTCTTTTAATATCGACTTTTTTTGCACATTAATAATATTTACCCCACGTATCAATTTCTCCAATAATTTCTGCGAGCTCATCTGATGAGACTTCGTGACCGAGCATGCCTAGAATTGTGCCCACCATATTCGTGCTGATACATCCTTTCTTATCATGATCGAACGCGTCGAATGCCATTCGCAAATCTACTCAGAAAAATTGTTCTTCTGTTTTTATATGCCAAACATCTATAAGTACGCTCATATAATCACTAATAATAGTTTCAAATATTTATCACATTATTTATAACGAATATAATTATAGTGCTTTAATATACAAGTGCACTTACGAGAGAGTTGATCTTTGCTAAGCTGAATTTCATCCTGTAATTGAATTAACATTATTAATAACGAAATATTTAATTAGCGTATGAATTATTAGAAGTATATTAGAACACATAAATCACTGAGAGTGAAGAACTGTCCGCGATTATTATTATAACGTAATTAGTTTGGGCAATTTATAGGTGTTTGCTGATAAATTTTCACTTAAATTAC
>NW_012029499.1:0-4132 GCF_000956235.1 Wasmannia auropunctata | reverse complement strand
CCGAGAACCCGTGGTGGTTGAAGATACATATTCAGTCGCGCCTACGCACGCCAGGCGCTATATTAAGCCTGGTCTACAATTGCGTAAGCATAGTTGCAAGTAGTTGTAGTTGTAAGAATTTACCAATCACAATTGAATATACGAAGAATATTCGACTGTAATTGGTCAGTTCTTACAACTACATCACTTACAACTACGCTTACGTAATTGTAGACCGGGCTTTACCGAGCTTGAAATTAATGAGGAACACGCTGTTTCTTAACGTGCGGCATTCTAGACAGCATAAAAATAAGGGGCAACTTCGGCGATTATGGAAAATCGAAAAGTAAGATGACATTCAACGCTGAAAACTTTAGATCCTATTCACCGTGCCGCGCAGCTAGAATATTGCACTTGTCCTCGTAAAAAACGAAGATTGGTTGTAAACATTGACTACTGCGCCAAGAGAATTTATTAATAAAAACTGAATACTCCCGGCTTAGAAAATATTTTCGAGCTCCGCGTACAGCTGTGAATATGCTCGTAATTGAAGTAACAAATATTCTTCGGCGATATGTTCAGGATAACAATTGGATAGTCGCAGAAACTAAATGGCTGTTATTTTGTAATGAACGGACAGAATGAAATGAATTAAACATCGTTCTACAGAAAATACACTTCAGTTTTATTAGCATATAGTTAAAAAAATATACGTTTATAAAATTGTAAAAATAAATAACGAAATAAAAAATGAAAAATTTGGTTGATTGCTCACAATCAGTGATATATGTTCAGCAAATTTCAGCATGACGGACTTGTAAAAGAAATTTACTTGAAATTTTTTCAAAATACAATTATAGATTAATGTTAGAAATGTTATACGGAGAGAATTTTTTTTTTAATTTACCCTGCAAATCATGTTAATTGTGGGACAATATAGTATTTAGGCAAATTTTACTGTGCATTACAATAAATTTTACAGTAGTAAAATACAGTAAAATTTATTGTAGTGCATAGTAAAATTTTTAAATAATATATTGTCCCACAATTAACATGATTTGCAGGGTAAATTAAAAAAAAATTCTCTCCGTGTACAGTTATTAAAACATCATACGTAACATAATAAAGATTAAAAAAATATAAATGGAAAAACATAGATAAATCTATCCGATCAGTTCTACGGTGAATTATATTTTTCATGTTGGCGCCTTAACTTTCTTACTACACTCGCGTACAGCTTATCGATCTAACTACGATGTCGGTTTGGTAACGTTGCGAATCGATCGGAACCAGCTTCGGAATTATTTATGGTTCGCTTGTTTATATAGAATTCGATCGTATCCGCCGATAACTTTTACTTTCGCGAATGCGGAGAACGCTGTCGTTGCACGCTAATTCGCGCATGGCAAACTCGTGAAAATGTGGGCAGTTTCTGTGCTGTTTCGTACGTATCATATATAATATGTCTACCAGAGAAAATTATAATTTTGTCTAACGCGCGTGTAAACAGTTTATTTATAAATCGCACATTTCATCGTCGTTTCCGTCTTTAATTATCATTGCCATCTGAATTGTTTATTCCTAATAATGCGTATAACTGGTACAATCAATTCGCGTTTATCTTTATTGTGACACCATTTTGCTCTGAAGACAGCAAAAAATAGTTTACATTTTATGAGAAACGTGAATAGTTTTATTTGATGAATCAATTTTATTAGAAAGTTATTTTTTGGACAATTTGAATGGCTTTATGAAGTTGAATATAGCGAAATTTTATTTTAGTATAAAAGTTTCATGTAAAGATAAAAATTGAAGAAAAATTGAAGATATAATTTCGCATAGTTCAAACAGGATCGTGTACTCGTAGTTACGTCGTCGTAAAATCCATGTAAAGATATAATGTATAGCGATTATTTTTCACATCCATTGAACAACAGTCGGTAGTGTCGGTTCTTTGAAGCAGTGTTTGTACGCGACGACAGTTTCGAACAGCATGCGAAGTGCGGTTGCCTTGGTTTCTCGCAATAACGCTTTATGAACGGCCGCAGTTGAATATCAATCAATCCGCAGACATTTTCCTTTCTACGGGATCTAACATAAACTATGTCTGGCCTTACATAGGTACCGTGCGGGTGTTGATCGTTTCTCATAGACAATTTTACGGCTTGATGATTCTTTAAACCATCAGTACATTCCTGATCGTCGCGAGTTACTGACATTCTCTTTGTTATGACATTACATGTTCTACAAGAAGCAACTCTTGATGTCTCAGTTCTTATGCAAAAGATTTACTAACGCTAACCATTTCTGATATGCTTTTTAATATTATTTATACAAAATAATATTTTATTATATTATACATATGTATATGAAAATGTCTTGCCCATGTCTTTTATGGAATTATGATTTTATTGTATAATCGTATTATACGTAAATAACAATATAAAAATTACATGTATTTGATCGGCTTTTTTGCAACGAGTTTTTTGTCTTGCACTGTAGTTTTTATTAATGATATATTTGCCAGCATTTTACAAAGACTTGCCGCGGTATAAGAAATTAGGTGTTACTTGGCGATTCTCCTGGCAGTCATGAGCTTAGTCGTAACAAGACGTTCTCCATCCATTCCCAGCTCGGAAACCGCACCATAAAACATTTATGGGAAACGTGATCGGCTTAACTTCGAACGGGCGTATGATCTTGTAATTTGTCCCATATATGGTATACAGCTATTTTCCTTAGAAAGCGCCCACGGAGATTTCGACTGCTGCACCAATTAACCGCGCGCGAATTTGTATTATGTTCGAAGGAACGGGTGGAAGTCCATACGCGGTTTTAATTGTGCGGTTTGTAGTATATACGGTACTTCAACTGCCAGCGGACTGAAAGTACGATCGAAGAAAGATTTATGATCGTTTTTTTTTTTATAAGTGAGATACACAACGAGAAAATTGAATTGCTTTAATTGATTGAATTTCCATAGAGGAGATATTGAATGAACGTGCGAATATCTTAAGCAATTTCAAGATTATAGTAATACAGAAAATTGCATCGTTTACAGATAAGAGTTATCGAAATCAATTAAACTTTTACTACTACTTTTACATCACGATTTTAAAATGACTAGTCCGACGATTTCAATCGATTGCAGTTGTCGACAATTAACGTTATGATAAATCATCACGCTGATTTGTTATCGTTTGCATAAGATTCGTCGGCTTTATAATAATAGTATTCAGCGCTGTTTGAAATATCCGATTTTGATATCATCGAAAACGTACCGATTAAGATGAAATACAGGCATGATGGAGAATGAATGAAACTTCCTTTTAATCTATCTCCGAAATGAATCTGATTTGCTCGGCTGATGCGATAATCACTCGCGAACGATTCTGAAACGAATTTCAGTTTACAAAGAAATGCGGGCAAGGCCGTATCATTAACGGAATGCAGCCAAGTTTATAGTAGATTCTATTAGCTGGAATTGTGTAATTCAACTGTAACTACCGGCTCCGCGACCGCGAGAGTAGCTTCGAGAGGCAATGCATGCATAAACTAAGCTATGCATCGCGTTTTTATCACGAAACAGAATGTTAATTACACACTTTTCTTCGCGAAAATAATCTTTAGCTTCGTCAAACCCGAACGAACAGTTCTCATTAATAGACAGAGCTGCAGTCAATTATAAATCATACAATTATATCATTTGAAAGGTTGAAAGCAAAAGTGATTAAGTCAACATTTTTATTTTTGTCCATATCATTATGTCATTTATGTGAGTTATGATTACAAGAAATTATTAATTATATATGAAATATACCTATCTCTCAATTTTTTTGTTAAGATAGAAAATAATTTTATATTATTATGTATGTAATCTTTATTTTGTAAAATATATATGTTTATACATATATACGTGCTCTATGCATTACTATTGTAACATATATACACATACGTATAAGTGCTATATATTTATACATATATGTATATACGCGCATTAAGTTTTTCTTTATAAATTTAATTTATTTATTTTTACTTTATTCATATTTCAGATTTTATATAATATTTATTTGGTAATATAAACAATAATTGTATAAATGTATGTATAAATTATATACATAAGTAATTGTATAAATGTATGTATAAATTATAT
>NW_012029498.1:0-2047 GCF_000956235.1 Wasmannia auropunctata | reverse complement strand
TTTAATGTTTTATTAATCGTTTTCTTGCTCAAAATATTAATTTTTTTACATAAAATCAGATGCGAAATCGATAATTGTTGGTTTTTTTCTTTTTCTTAATGTATTTTTTCGCGATACAAGAAATAGAACTTTTGAGCACATGCAAAAAATTCAATTATGATTGTTTAAGTCGCAATGAGTTTAGACATTAAAATTTTCTTTTTATATGAATTTTGAATTAATAAACAAGCAAGGAGAGTCGAATTACAAAAATATATAAATTATAAATTCATCAACTTAATGAATCTTATATAAGATTTTTAATCACATTTAAGACATTTAAGAGAAAATAATTGTAACTTATACCTCAGTTGTCTAATATCGTGTCAAATGCAATCTCATTAAATTCGAGAATAACATTTCTACTAATAACATTTCACGCGAGCGCTCTTCTGACTTCTAGGATGGTCTGTATCTCTCCAACAAACTTAATCGCCAGTCTATCGCGTTCTAGTTTAAAGGCGTCTCTCCGGGCTCGCGGGAGAGAAGTTCTCTCGATGTTGCGAAGGCAGAGTCAAGTGCACGCGCCGCGCAAGATCCGAGTCACCAATTAAAACTGCCTGAACGGGCGGTGAGTGCAATTAATTAACGTGTCGGCAGTCGATGCAGCCGACTCTAATGATACCGAGAGACCTCGCGGCCGACGGAAACAGAGAAACGGGCGCGCTCGTATAAGCCCAAGATAGAAATTAGAGCCGTTCACGAGCCGCTCGGCATGCGAACCGCCCACCGCCTCTTTTTTTCGCTACCGTCGTCTCTGCGACCATGCAAACAGTATCCGCGCGCTCGGCGATCATTATAATTAGAATCGGGCCGTCTCGCGAGAGCAGGTGCCGATCTAACGACTACAATCGCCATTCGGGAACGCGACCGATGGTGGTGGTGGTGGTGGTGGCGGCGGTGGCACGAAAATTGGAAAAAAGTCGGCCGGACACGTCGATCGGGGCGTTGCATGCTGATCGCGCGTGTGTTTGTCGGTTTTCCTTCCTGCGAGAAGGCGCGCCTGCCGACTGGCTACTCGGTCATTACATAGCGTAAACGCGAGGTTTGCTTATTATACGAATTCGCGACGGCGCGGTTTTTTTTCCTTCAACGAAACATCACGCACACGCCGCGTACGCACTTCCCGTGTTTGATCGCCGCATTCCTGCAAGCGGCCGCGTCAAAACGTCTTCGACTCGAGGACGTTATGTTTTGCATAGGAAATCATAATTCACTTCTATCGCTAAAAAGGGATAGAAGTGGATAACAAATCTAATGGGACATTGGTAAAATAAGAAGCGCTAAGAGCAATAAGCATTTCCGTTTCTTAATATTCTCTCTGGTACAATAATAATGACGTATTTATGAACATGTATAAAAAACATTATCACGTTAAAAAGTTAAAATTGTTAAAAGCATTTCTGGATAAAAAAAATAAATAAATAAAAAAGAAAAGTTTAACAAATTACATTATTTAACATTCCAATCGCTCTAAGTACGTGCGGAAATGATAAATTACGATCGGATTTTGCGCGTGACTCGAATCGATCGGCGAAACAGGCCTCGTAATGCTTTACGGAAACCTGATATCATCATATCGAAACGAATGGCCCATACTTTATTCAAATGCCTTATCGAGCGTTTACTAATGTTTCCTACGACAAAAGCATAAAATCGCGAGTGGCCACGTATATTATGCAAGAACGAGATCCGTGCGGCGCGCGAGCAAGACTGATAACTCGGCGGGCGAGGAAAAATGAGAATGCAGGGCGGGTTGTTTTCACATTCGCGTGCGCGTCGTAGCGAGACGGTGAAATTACAGATGCTGAGCAGAAAACGTGTCTGCATGAACAAAATGTGTGCCTGGTAACTACCAGAAAATCGCCTCAGTGATGAACATTTTTTTTTATCGAGCAAAGTTTATATTTTTGATATCAAGTAATTTGATAATTAACTCCTTGGTTGATACAAAATGTAATTAAAGCTAAAAGAAAAATTTTTTATGTTATTGTTAAAGATTTAATTT
>NW_012029497.1:0-1145 GCF_000956235.1 Wasmannia auropunctata | reverse complement strand
AGAAATTATTACACACCAACAACCGTGTCGACTCATGGGCATTACTTCAATATATTTGAATTAATTATAATCCTTAAATTTGTATCGATATATTGCGTGTCAGAATTGATTACTAAATATGATATATTGACTATAAATATTTTATAGTCAATAATAGATTATAATTACAAGAATTGATTATTAGAGCAAGATAGATATAAAATATTTAATGTTTTATTAATCGTTTTCTTGCTCAAAATATTAATTTTTTTACATAAAATCAGATGCGAAATCGATAATTGTTGGTTTTTTTCTTTTTCTTAATGTATTTTTTCGCGATACAAGAAATAGAACTTTTGAGCACATGCAAAAAATTCAATTATGATTGTTTAAGTCGCAATGAGTTTAGACATTAAAATTTTCTTTTTATATGAATTTTGAATTAATAAACAAGCAAGGAGAGTCGAATTACAAAAATATATAAATTATAAATTCATCAACTTAATGAATCTTATATAAGATTTTTAATCACATTTAAGACATTTAAGAGAAAATAATTGTAACTTATACCTCAGTTGTCTAATATCGTGTCAAATGCAATCTCATTAAATTCGAGAATAACATTTCTACTAATAACATTTCACGCGAGCGCTCTTCTGACTTCTAGGATGGTCTGTATCTCTCCAACAAACTTAATCGCCAGTCTATCGCGTTCTAGTTTAAAGGCGTCTCTCCGGGCTCGCGGGAGAGAAGTTCTCTCGATGTTGCGAAGGCAGAGTCAAGTGCACGCGCCGCGCAAGATCCGAGTCACCAATTAAAACTGCCTGAACGGGCGGCGAGTGCAATTAATTAACGTGTCGGCAGTCGATGCAGCCGACTCTAATGATACCGAGAGACCTCGCGGCCGACGGAAACAGAGAAACGGGCGCGCTCGTATAAGCCCAAGATAGAAATTAGAGCCGTTCACGAGCCGCTCGGCATGCGAACCGCCCACCGCCTCTTTTTTTCGCTACCGTCGTCTCTGCGACCATGCAAACAGTATCCGCGCGCTCGGCGATCATTATAATTAGAATCGGGCCGTCTCGCGAGAGCAGGTGCCGATCTAACGACTACAATCGCCATTCGGGAACGCGACCGATGGTGGTGGTGGTGGTGGTGGCGGCGGC
>NW_012029496.1:0-767 GCF_000956235.1 Wasmannia auropunctata | reverse complement strand
ACAATTCAAAATTTATTGTTATAAATTTTCTCAGGTGTCTTATATTTTATAATGTTATTTGATATTTTATATACTTGTATATTTATATTTCTCTCCCCTATCAAAATATTTTTTTTTTACTTCACATGGATAAAATGTGGCAAAAATGTTATAATACAATCAAATGCTTATTTATATGGCTGGCAGAAGTACATTATGATCCTAAGTAATATACCTTATGTTAACCCGTGTCGACATTGTTTAACATCCAGTACAACTGTTATTGACGCACCTTCCGGGATATCTTCTGCATTGTTTGCCACAGTAATCCGGATCTCGGATAATTCTCCTCTCAAGAGAAGTACGACGGACAAGCAGAGATCGCATTAGCGCGGCAGCGTCCAGTGAAGCAATATTCGAGGGTGCCCTCCTGACATTACGATGACCGGACGATAGTACCGAAGGGCAGTTAAACTGTTCGGAAACTCCCCAGCTTTCCAATTAAGCAAAGATCCTAGGTCCTAGGGTCAGCCTATGCATTTGACCACGTATTTAACACTACATAAATCGCGACCCGTCCTTATTGGTACCCCGATCTAATTACCTTCCGATCTCTGACCACGTTCCCGAATGTATCTAGCGATCTACTTTCGAACACCTTTGTCTACAAAGTGACATTCGCGTTTACGCATCAAATTTTCTGCACAATTGCGCTATCTAGGCTCAATACATCATAATATCGTATCAGACCTTAAAGTTGCGATTATCACGGACTGTTCAAGTTTTCG
>NW_012029495.1:0-371 GCF_000956235.1 Wasmannia auropunctata | reverse complement strand
AGAGAGAGAGAGAGAGAAACGAATCGCGTGAAAAACAGAAAAAATTAGATAATAAGATATATTTGAAAAACGCATTGAAATAATATTTACTAAAAAAAAACTTGTCTTTTTTACTCTTATTTAATTCTTCTTGCTATATGTACCTAAGTAAATAATATTTATAGAATGTACAATTGCACCATACCTACTTGTAAAATAAATTGATATAGCTGAGGAAACGAGAAAGAGAAAATATAATCTTATAATAATAATATATTGATAAAACTAAAATTAAGTGCATCTAAGCGATTATGTTGCGAGCGCCTTTTATCCGCGCGCGCGCGCGCGCGAGATTTTACTTGATTCTATAATAGGACGAAAGTACCCCGTTC
>NW_012029494.1:0-1152 GCF_000956235.1 Wasmannia auropunctata | reverse complement strand
GGGGCACGAGGGGGGGAGGCTCCGGACGCGCGGGGGCCTTAACGGCAGCGCATCGGTCGCGCCGCGGCACGCGGAGGGTCCTTATCGTGGGCCCCTGGACGTGACGCTTTATTAATGCTCACGTTTCGCGGGTGAGAATTTCGCCGCGGTGACTCTTCGAAATCGAGTCGTGCGCACCCGCAATTCCCCTTTTTTCCCTCGAAACAGCTATAGGACCATTCATCTCGTTGCTGTAGAGTGCTCTGTTATAAGTATCGAGATGTAGACACAAAAATCTCGAAGTCAATATTATTCAATTAATTTGAATTAAGTAATTTAAAATATTCGAAGCGGAATTATAGATAAACCGGTTCGTGGCTTTCTCCGGTTAGGAGGAGCGCTTAAATATTAAATGCGTAATTTTTCACGCCCGCGTCGATTGTCGCGGAAGATATAGTAATGGCAATTCGTCTACATTATCGAACCTGGCATCGAGAAGCCTCGTTGGTCGAAGGAAAGTGGCACTGGCATTTTTTTTTATACGCAGAAATGTGTATTCTTAATTAATAGGAAATCGTGAAAAATGGCAACGGGGAAGGTGACTTGCATTAATTCTTTAGCGTCCCACGCACTAATCGCATCCTCTCTCAAAGACGGAGACGTCCTCCTTTTTCGCGCCTCGCGCGCGCGTGGAGACACGCGCGGATTTCGACAGATAAAATATTTCTCGGTCGTCATAGACGTTCCTTATCGTGGAATACGGCATCACTTTATTAATGGCCGTGCCGGCCGCGCGTCTCTCCTCGACGGAGCGGTATCCGCGCCTACGCAGTAACTTTCGATCGAGAAACTTTCGATGACGCGACCAAACGCATCGTTAAATATACTTCCTCTCTTTCTGTTTCTCTCCCTCTTTAGCAATGCCCAAAAAAAATCCACGCGAGATGTATAAGCTCCGAGTCGTCGATGACTCTTCGCGCTTCGTGTGATCGATCACGAATCTTAAAGGAACCTTCGAAACTTCCGCATAACTGGGATAAATTTGTTTTCGCCTGTCAATGCTACATAAAAATAATAATTGGATACGTATAATTATGTATTAATGATAATATTGCTAATTATAGCATGTACGTTTGTGAGAGAAAATGTCCACACACGTCTCGATAGATCACA
>NW_012029493.1:0-350 GCF_000956235.1 Wasmannia auropunctata | reverse complement strand
CGCGTTCGAGTGGGGAGGGCTCGTAGAAAGCCTTAAATTCTCTGATGATGCAAGCGTTTGTATACGGAAAATTATTCCATCTTTCGATGCGCACTCCAGTTAGAGGTTGACTTTCCATGGAATCCAATGCGACGTGGCGACATTATCACCTGCGTGCGCATGTGTATGTCTTCATAATTAATTATAACAGTGTATCTCGCATTCCTTCACTTCGAGAATGCGCCCGGCACGCATGTATGCCCGCCTGCTCGGACTCTCTTCGCTCGCCTCGCGACGACGGGAGCGAGCTAAAGAATCCATGATATCCTTCGGGCATCGGTAAATCTATTTCGCGAATGCGACGCGCGTCG
>NW_012029492.1:0-538 GCF_000956235.1 Wasmannia auropunctata | reverse complement strand
CTCTCCATTTATTCAATTTTCTTTTATAAATCTTATTGTTAGTCAAAAGTAGAATACAGAAAATAATTCTACAGTTAGGCCCATCTATGTGTGACAAAAATGTAATAATAATATAGATCGTGAATGTAAGCACACAGCGAGAGATACGTAAGTAGCAGTAGTACGTGCAATTAAGAATAGAATAAGAGAAAGTCTTTGTGGGTAAGCCGCAACAGGATTGTGTAAGCGAGTATGCAACAGTCCAAACCATCAATATGTAACCGCAATCAATTATCCTAACAGTTTAAAAAAAAAAACGGCACCGCGTTCGAGTGGGGAGGGCTCGTAGAAAGCCTTAAATTCTCTGATGATGCAAGCGTTTGTATACGGAAAATTATTCCATCTTTCGATGCGCACTCCAGTTAGAGGTTGACTTTCCATGGAATCCAATGCGACGTGGCGACATTATCACCTGCGTGCGCATGTGTATGTCTTCATAATTAATTATAACAGTGTATCTCGCATTCCTTCACTTCGAGAATGCGCCCGGCACGCATGT
>NW_012029491.1:0-606 GCF_000956235.1 Wasmannia auropunctata | reverse complement strand
TGAAAAAGTGTCGGAGATTTCATCATGCAAGGGCACAAGTGGCTCGCATGTTATATGTGCGAGACAAGATTTTAAGAATGCGTGCGTGCACCGAAGGGCCGTTGTCCGCGGAGATACGATCCTAAAAGGCGCCGACGTTTCTCCCACGCGATGCCTCGTCGGCGTTCGATGAATTAGGCCATTTGGAATAGGATTTGGCGACACGTAGTCGGAACTCGGAACTTCAGCTGAACAGTTAAAAAGGGACGGAATCTCATAAAATGTAAAATGGCGAGGCCCTAGTGTGTTCACTTATCGGTTAATCGTCTGGCGCGAAGGAAGCTAATTAAGGCAACCTGATAATAATTTAACTATCGCTTTTCTGTTCTTTTCTATCTAGAAATATGTCGCTTCCATTTACGCGCATTTTCTTTTTAAATATTCGAATTAGAAAAATATTAATATTCAGTATACAGAATATTTTATAAAATTTTGTATCGTATATTATATGATCTATTTTTTAACGAATGTATTGTAGTTCTTTAATTATGTTTCTGATAAATTCAAAATTATTTTTTCTTTGATGGGATTTGAATTGTACAGCATATTCTTTTTCGCCGACTTCGA
>NW_012029490.1:0-1280 GCF_000956235.1 Wasmannia auropunctata | reverse complement strand
CTACGGAAAAGCGAAACGGGCCGGACTAATTCAAGCTGTTACCGTATCCGTCACGTTACCGGCACTACATTCATACGCGATGTACCACCAACGGCGCCGAACTGTGTGCCGCAGTTTAGCCAGTTCAAGAACGGTCATCGATAGAAGATTCAGCAGTACGATTCAAGATCGAGTCCCCCTTCCGAGCGAGAGCTCTCGCGTAGACGAGGCACGGTGCGAGACCACGAGCCCGTATGAAGCGGTTCAAGAGCCTTCGAGACGCGGCTCACGAGATCCGAAGGCGAGCGCGCCGCGCGAAAGTAGGATAGAACGCACGATTGTCGGTATCTGGAGCGCGCATCGTGGAGTCTCGGTAATCCGCGTAACTCTCGGCAGTAAATTAACTCACCACGATTTTCCGCGGTGATATATCGTCGCGATAAAGAGGACCATCCCAACGGCTGTCTACGCTCCATCGAATAACATTGTAATATTGTACACAAACAGCGATTTTGCATTGCCGAAAACGAATTGGCGAGTCTCCGCGCGACGCGCGCTCTCGAACGAGACGAGCGGCCGCTTCTCTGCTGCGATATGCGTTCTCTGTACGGAGAGCTTTCATCCGCGGACGCGGTCCCGACAATCCGTGCCTCTTTATCTCCGGTTTTCGCCGAGGCGATCGGCTCGACGAAATTGAAGCTCGCGCCCTAGTCGCGAGCGATTATCCCGCGTTAATTCCCGGCGGCACGGCGAACCTTTCGTCGTCGTCCGACCGACGGGAAGGAGATCGCGGACGCGAAATTTCGTCGCGTACGCCTTCGGGAGACCCGCAACACACAACCACACGCCGCCGGTCGGGTCGATCCCGTCGCGCCGCGCGCCGGGGTCGAGAGCGCCGGCCGAGAATGTGATTTAGGGAAAAGCCGGCGGGCCTCTCGGTCCTCGCGCGAGGCGCCCGTCCGACGAAATCCCCGCGAGAGACGACGTCTCTCCCCCTCGGGGGGGCGATGAGACGAGAGAGGACGAACTCGTCCCGTGCCCGCGGTGTTTACCATTCGAACGGCAAGAGGCAGTGAGAGTGAAAAAGAAGCAGGCGTGGGTGATTGTAAGAAGAGTTACACGAAGGGGAAAAAAAAAGACATAAATAAATGTAATATAAATTCTGTAGCCGTGGGGCTCTCTCTTTCTCTCTCTCTCTCTTTGGTTCTCCGGCTTGCAATAATCGCCTCTCTCCCTTTCAGCGGGCGAACGACCGACATCTCGCGACGATCTCGATCGCAATTACGAGGCCGTTTTTTTTT
>NW_012029489.1:0-897 GCF_000956235.1 Wasmannia auropunctata | reverse complement strand
TTCTCATTGTAACAAGCTGACAGATAAGAGTATTTTCATCCTGTCGTAAATGGTTGAACGTAGTGAAAGGTGTGAATTCTGCATAAGGTAGGCGTCCAGAGATAGAACCTAACGCGAAGTCAGTTTGCACATCGGATATATCGTGTTGCGTCGGCGACTGCGTTTTCAGAACTCGATTATCTTGCTTTCCACGATTTGCGTAAATTAACGCTGCATAAACTACTGCAGAGACCGACAGGGAGTATCGCGTTCCAAGAAAGACGTTTGCCCCTTTATCGTTATATAAATATTCATTAAGTTACAGCGACGTCGTTTCATCGTAAACTTGATAAGTCGGAAAGAATTTAATCGATACAATTGCCGTTTTTTTTCTCATTGAAGAAAAATTCAAAAATGTATTTTTCATTCCATTTTTTTTTTTTACTTATTCCGTAATGTTTCCGTTTCCGATAGTTCCGCTTGTTTAACAGACAGTTTTATTGTATGATAAAATTCAAAATGAAATAGTCGATGCATCTTGAAAGGCACTCTTAGGGGTCCGAGAGATGACCTGAATCTTTCGATACCCGGTCCACCTATTTATGCATCCGTGCCCATTAGTTATCGCAAAAGGGCACAAAGTGCTGCATAGAATCGAGATGCCTTTTCATAGGGACCTTTTCTCGGAGTGTTCTGAAATGTGTGCTGCATCAAAGAGGCAAGCGGGCCGAAGCTATCTTTAGTAATCCCGGATTACCAGGCTAAGCGTATTTCTGAGCCTGATATTCAACTGTGCAACTACTTCTAACTGTGCAAACACAAACGCCAGAACTTTCGGGCTTTAATGCATATGTCAACGAAGAGAGCTTAAACTATCATCGGTATAACAAGCGCAAACAGAGGTTTCATGGTTTCCAC
>NW_012029488.1:0-2047 GCF_000956235.1 Wasmannia auropunctata | reverse complement strand
ATCTTTAATCAGTGCAGGAATTGTGCGGCACGTTTGTTCCCTATTTATTTCTTATCCTACATATCGTCATGGCATAATTAAGACCGCTCAAAAACGGATATGAATGTAGCATGTCTGGCCGTGGATTGTCAATATACGTCGACTTTTCAGCGCCGTCAGCTTAAGAAACGCTCAAGTCGCTCGTAATTTGACGGATGACACGCGCCGTCGTGGCTGGTGGTCCACCGCGTCACTTTAACGCGACAGCTATACGTACGCACGCGTTTATATGCACGACGGCGATATATCTCGGAAAATCATTAGATCTCCAATCGTGAGGCAGTATAACTATCATCGTCGGAATGCAAGCTTAACGTCCGCTCACAATCGCGCGCCGACCTTTCACCGATGACGGTCGGTCGCGCGATGTGCAAATGAGATTTGTGTAGCGAGAGGATTGTCTTTACTCCTGTGACTTTCTATCAGAGGCCAGTATAATTTGGCAAAACAGGATTTCTCCACAAGTTTTCATTTTTTCTTCACCGAGCAATGAAGCCGAACGTTGCGGGGAGATACGAGGTGCCGATAAGGAAAGCGTACAATTCTCAACCTTAGACCTTCATGTGGCGAACCGGTAGTCGCGATTATGCAACCGATCGCGTTTACATGCTGATCAGTTTAAACCCGCTGTGCTTCTCTCGCAACCCGATACTTTGCGCGGCGCCGTTTATCGCGCGATTACGGAGGACCCCGCGATCGACTTCCACCTCGCCGCGTGCACACCGTCATTTTCGCAGCCGCGCTTGACCTAACCCAATTCCAGTTGCACCGGGAGAAATTTTGCGATGCATGTATTGCACAGATCGATTGATTTTTAAAAGTTTAAGTAAACCTTTATACGCTTTATGCAACACAAGCGTAATTATCAATAATTATCGCCTTCAAAATTACCAAATGTAAATGACCGCTAACAAATTTGATTATCTACTCTAAATAATTGCACGTCCTCACATTGCGTAAATAAATTTATTATCTTTTCCACGAATTTAATCTTAAACGCGAGACGCACGATATATAATGCAAGCGCTATTTCGCGGTACGGTGACCGTAAGACGTTCGCGTTATAAATATGCAATTAAAAGCAAATATAACGAATCCGTTCCTCCCTCATTATACGCCCGCGACGCCAAACCAAGTTGGATTAATTACTCGCCGAAGCTTTCGTCGCTGGG
The DNA here is from genome assembly GCF_000956235.1 of Wasmannia auropunctata. Classification (NCBI taxonomy): domain Eukaryota; kingdom Metazoa; phylum Arthropoda; class Insecta; order Hymenoptera; family Formicidae; genus Wasmannia; species Wasmannia auropunctata. The sequence goes on along the minus strand of NW_012029488.1, from coordinate 836 downwards.
CTCTCCCGCAGGCCCAGCATCGGTGTATTATTATCTCCGCGTAATGAATACGTAATGTCATAACTGCCGCGCGTATTGAGCGTATCATAAGTCACCTCCCGCTAGCCTGCCAAGTCGAACGAATTGAGAGAGGAGGAGAAGCAGACAATTAACGGTTTATGACATTTACATTAAAAATTAACGAAACGACCGAATGACTCCTGTATGAAAACCCACGCGTCCCCGAGACTACCGCGCGCGATAAGAAGGATAAAATAGCGCAGACTGTAAGACCGTCTTTAATGCCAAAGTGTGTCACAGCCTGTATAAAATATGTATCAATGATTAATCTCTTTTCTCGTACGTGCTACATGCTACTGCGCGATTGGTGTGAGTTGCACTTAATTAATTGCGCTCCGAACATCTGTACAAACCGCCAGCGTCGAATTGAAATGTAAAAGAAAATCGAAAGTGAGAATGAGAGACTCCCGCTCACGGGGGAGGGGGGGAATATTTGACCCTTGATCTCTCTTTTCGATTAATTGCGAGCACAGAAGATTTCCCCATTCCACTGACTTTCTCTAGAACCCAGTGATTTGTGAATATGTTAATGTCGTACGCTGATTATTCCTGCATTAAGTTGTTGCGTGAGAGTTAATTCACGGTCCACGGAATGTAACGTCATGTTTCTATCGTATATGTATATTGATTACCGGCGATCTTACGACGATTATATAGGAATCGCTATATGCGACTTGTGACTCTTCGTCCTCGCGCGTCAACGTTTCAATGACCCCTCCTCATGGAATTTAAATCCTCTGCTACTAGACTTAATGAATCAATTAATCCGGTGATAA
>NW_012029487.1:0-773 GCF_000956235.1 Wasmannia auropunctata | reverse complement strand
GTGAGATGGTGAAGAAGTCATGCATAAATTGCACATTTGTCGGATATTAATGAGAAGTGTGAGTCAAACGGGCCGTTAATAACGCGCTTTTCTCTCTTTCGCCGAAAGCGCGTTCGTGTGTGAACGGGTGTGATGAATAATTTACGCAGCTGTGAATGAATAATTTACATACGTGCGTGTGCGGGTGTATCCGATCCCTGTTATCCTTCGAACTCTTGAAAACATTCTCAAAAGGGGAACGTAAATAATCTCGAAATTCGTGCGTGATAAAGTGTGCGGCAGTGTTGCGGAGCCGCGAACTGCACACAAGACGCGTGACCGCGATGCGAGCAATTAAAAATTGAAATACGCTTAAATCGCCTTATCCTCGCCTGAATAGTCAATTAAGCGGAGCGAATGATCTATCGACATTCCTAGGGCGCCACGGCGATCGCGATAACGTTAGTGTCGCGCGAGTAAAACTATATAAATGCTACATTAACGCATTAGGATACTGTTTATCGATATATCGACCGTGATCGATTACACGCGCTTGTCTGGGATTTCTACGTGTCTTACGTGCGCGCCTTCATCGTCGACATATGACAAATGTCAATAAATTACATCTTCCAGCGTCGAGCAACGCAAGCCGGTTTAACCGCTAATTCGAAACTGGTTTAGTGACATAAAATGTAAAACGCGTAGAACGTGCAACGGCTAATAATGTAATAACCTAATGACAACCGTCGAACATCAACGCCAAGGAGGTCGCGCAGCCAGTGATGTCGCATCAA
>NW_012029486.1:0-302 GCF_000956235.1 Wasmannia auropunctata | reverse complement strand
TTCGTCGAGGTGATTGACCTCAAAGTTTCCCATAATGCATGCGCGATTATAGGGCAACGTAGGGACCGCACTGTTTTCGGCCTTGGTGCACGGAGCGATGTTACTCAATATACGTCACGATCGTGTATCGCCCGTCTATAAATTCCTCATAATGCAGCGTGTGACGAGGGGAATGCGACTCGCAAATAACTCCGCATTCGATCTGCGATTTAATTTTAAATTTCGCAACATTCTTTTCGCGATTCTGTATCGCGAGTATTTTGCTACAAGTTATGTATGAGCGACTAAATGGCTTTCTTATA
>NW_012029485.1:0-1491 GCF_000956235.1 Wasmannia auropunctata | reverse complement strand
GGAGATTCGTTTCAGAAATCTAATTTTCTCGGAGAAGAGGAAAACGTTTCTTACGAAAACATCGTCTAAAAGTAACAACTTCGAGATATCGCTTCGTGTAACTAAATAAAACGTAAAAGTTAGAGAGAAAACGTAACGCGTAAAAAAATACCGAGTGCATCTATTAGCGTAATTAGTAAAAAGGAATCAGCGAAATGGTAGAGCGATATAATACTGACAGCAGTGCTCACAAAAGACTCTTCACATTTGGATGATGATACGCAGCCCCTAATGACTTTCCATTCCGTTTCCACGAGTAATCGAAACCGTGTGGGTGCATTCCGCGAGCTGCATCAAAGCACGGCTACCGTTCGCAAATGACATGTCAAAACTGCGTGATTGGTACAAAGAGTCGTTTACAGACAGAGAAAGGTGGAAGACGCGCACACGTCGCGATGGACACAGGCCCCCGACGTGCACACGAGTTCTTTCCTCTTTCTCTCTCTCTCTTTCTCTCTTTTCTCCCTCGTTCTCCCCCCTTTCTTTCGTATGCGGCTTCGCCATGACCTACCCCAAACAAACCACGAGAAAAAGAGGGAAGAGAAGCGGCAGCGGCGGTGAGGCCGCGGGGGCGACGAGAGGCGCGGGGAGAACGCGCGGCGTGGAAAGAGAGAAGACGAAAGAAAGAGAGAGGTACGGCGAGGGAACGGAGAGAGGGGACGGAAAGAGAGGATGGAGGAGAGCCGCATTCGCGCCCACACACGCCCGAGAGGTTGCAACACGCGGACGGCAAGGAGTAAGAGCTCCCCATGTGCGAGAGAAGGAAGGGCGCGCCGCGGAACGGAGTTTATTCTTCGTGCTTTTTTTTATCGTTCGTTGACTCCGCGCTCCTCTGCAGCCGCGGCGAGAGTGCAGCGCGCTGCTCCACGATAAGATTGCACTCGCAGGGGCGGCCGGCAGAAAGAGATAGAGAAAACCTTGTTCCACGACACAGAGCGAAATCCGCCCGCGCACGCCATGCGTACACCCGCCGCTTATATTACGTTTCAGCGCGTATATCGCGGAAATATCCCGTCGCCCGAAGTTCGCGGGAAATCGAACGGCACGGACGGGATTTTCGCCCAGATTATCGTCCCGACTTTCGTGAGAATTTGCGATAATATACGGAGTAAAAGCGACGGGGAGACACGTGTTGCACGATTATCACGCGCTCAGGACAGAAATACACAGGCTATTCCAGAAGCGCGAACTCCTTTTTAATGATGTATGCATATATCAACAAGAGCCGTGGTATTTCCGTAATGATTACACACATTACACGGCGAAGAAGACAAGAAAACAGAAGGGTGAGCGTCGCAAAACATCGGTTCGCCCAATAATGGACGGGCGAAACTTTTCCGGTGGCCCACGCGAATATTTGTTGCGGACAATTATGTCAATTAGCGGCACGTATATTCGCACGACGAACCGGGCGAATTCGTTATTGAGCGGAGCATGCGAGCCCCGCGCGAA
>NW_012029484.1:0-1550 GCF_000956235.1 Wasmannia auropunctata | reverse complement strand
ACAACAGATACAGCAACAACAACAGCAGCATGCGTTATCGATGAACCAGGCTAATCAGGGCCCGCAGCATCAGTCTTCCCCGGCACCGACGACGCCGTCGCCACAGGCGGATCATCAGGGCGCCATTGCCTCTAGTATGGCCCAGAGTCTGCACAGCCTCGCCCAGGCGCAGACGATGTCGCAGGCGTCGAGTCCGTCATTGGCGGTCCAGGCCGTCCAAGCGGCTCAGGCGCTCAACCAGAATCTGGGCCAAGCGCTAACCCAAGCCCTTACGCAAAACATGCAGCAAAACCTCGGACAAACCCTACAGCATAATTTGACGCCGAGTTTGTCGCCGCAACAACAACAGCAACTGCTTAACCAACCGCAAAATCTAAGCCAGGCGAACCAGAGTCTGCAACAGAACATCCAAGCGCAGAATTTGTCCCAGACGCTGCAGCAGGCGCAGAACCTCAGCCAGGCGCTTAACCAGCAGACGTTGCAACAGCAAGCGCAAAATCTCACGCAGAATCTGCAAGCGCAAAATCTCACCCAGAATCTGCAGCAGCAGGCGCTCAACATGGCCGGTACCATCGCGCAGAACGGCGGTCTCGCCGGTATGAACATGTCGGGCAATCAACAGCAAAATTCACAAAACTCCATGCTGAGTCCAGGCGCGACCAGCCAGGACTCCCACGACGCCACGCTCACGGAGAAGCTCGTCAACGAGTTACAGGTGAGAAGCTGCGGGGCAAATTCCCGAGTTTTATATTCGCAATTCGAAAAAAAGTCAATATCTCCTCCGTTCTACGCGCGTACATTATATGCGCGTGTGTATACGTATCTTTTTCTATTATCTTCCGCTCGCGCGCTCCGCGAGAGAAACGGACGGGTGTCTCGCGACTCTCCGTATCCACTGCGAGGAGAGCTGCGATAAATAACTAGGGCGAGGCGACCGCGATAAAAATACATAACGCACCGATAAATAGGGTCATTCACTCGCGAGCCGACAGACGCCGGACAATACTTTCGAGCGAGAATATTTCTCTCCTCGCGGAGAAAAATATTTATTCAACAATACTGTCGGACGACAGCGTCGACGGGCCCTAAGTATCGCGAGATATCAAGGTCTCTCCTACATGTCGACGTTCGTTTGTGTAAATAGCGCGGTTTCAACGCTTTGCGAAAGTTCGTCGTCTCGGCGCAAAAATGAGGCGCCAAGTTGAAATGTGCATTACTAATGCAAATTCTCGCTGAACGACATACCAAACGCCGCTTCTAATTTATCGCTCGTGTAAAACTGCTTGCGAACAACGTGTACACGGAAAACCAGCGGAATTCGAATGCGAATGGCTTTTACGTTAATTTAGCGTCATCTTAGCATTACAAAGTCACATGTCATCAACAATTTCGTCGGTTTGATTACGCGACTGTACCCAGATACGCTGACCACGGTTCGTACAGATACACAGACGCACGTACGCATACACATGCACACCAATAGGGTACGTTGACTTACTACATCGTACTGACTTACACGCTTGTACACGCGGTAGAGAGAGAGAGAGAGA
>NW_012029483.1:0-2048 GCF_000956235.1 Wasmannia auropunctata | reverse complement strand
AATTCTAATAGTATTTAAGAAATGTTGAATAAGTTTAATCTCTTGCGAACTTTTTGTAGATTATCTTTAGATATTTTTTCGCGAAGCTGCCGCGTTACTTAAATTTTATTTCGATGATACACCATCCGAGTGTCTTTGTATAACTCGCTATATATCATGTGATCGCGCATCTGCTCGCATTTACCATTGCCGCTCCTTCACCGTGATCGATATTCTACCGGAGTTAGCATGGACAAAAACCTTACGACTCACCCTTTTCTCGTTCGTTTCCTCGTTCCTTATTCCGCCGCCAGGCGTCACCTCGCCACGGGGTGGTTCTTCCGATCGGGGGTTGAGACGGGGCTACTTCACACGAGCAGCAAAACGAATTGCCTGCGAAAAGACCGTCCGGACAAATCATTGCGCTGGAAATCTTTTTGCGTGACAGACGCGTTAAAGGAATGTGAAAATTGAAAACGGATATTTTAATCGGGTCGTATTAATCGGCCGTGTCAAATAACTTTCCGTCTTTCAATAAAATTCTTAACGAACGTACTATATTGGCATCACCATCATTTTTACATTTATTTTCTATCCGTGAGAGTGTTTCAAAGTGTTCGATCAATAAAATTTCGTTAATTAATCAAAGTAGAAATAACGGTTACATCACATTCCTGTTGCGGGGCTAAAAATTCGGAAGACACATGGGGCATGGGGGTAACGAATATCCCGGCGGCGTTTCGACCACCTGACGACCACCTTCGTCGACACATTTCCACGCAACTCCCCCGCCACTCTTCGCGACGAAGAAGGCGGACAATTCAAAGTAGGCAGGATCAGGCCCAGAAGACAAATGTCTTCCTACGCAAAGGCGTATACGTCCTATCGGGGTAGTCGATCGGCTCGATTCGCAGAGCGCGGAGCTGGACAACTGGCCGTCAGAGTTGCAAGTGCACGTGCAACAATTCGTACACGGCAAGTATCCGTCTGTATACGTCCGTTGGTCGGTGGTTCTTCAAGTCCAGCTGCCGATCGGGATCAGGGGGAGGGGGATCGGGATCGGGATTGAGATCTAAAACGCCGCGCGTACGTAACGCACGTACGTTCGTACATACGTTACGTACGCACGCACGTACGGTAACGCGTACACGGGCATACGCACCCACACGCGTAAGTGCACGCGTATGCGTACCTGACAATCCGCCCACCCCATAACCGAGCGCGGAGGCTCGATTCTCACCTGTTTTTATCCTCGCGTACGCCCGGCCGCTTCATTTGTAATTTAAAGTGAGCCTCGATTGCCCAATGCGCTCTACGTACTTATTTTCGGAGCTCCGGAGGAACACACTCGCGCGTAGCGAACGTACGAGCGAGACCCTTCTCTCCACCCGCATGCGAGCCGAAATTCTTAACCACGGCGGCAGCCTGCCGCGAACGGAAGTTCGATCGCGATCGCGCCCGAAGACCCTCGTGTCGGAAGTGCGTTACTTTCGTCCAGTACTTGCACTTCTGCCGGTTTGACCGAAAAACTGGATATTCTTACTTAGTTTGAGCTTTGCAAAATTACAGCTTGTCGCACAATTCATGAATATACATTTACATATAAGACTAATCCTTATTTGTTACAAAAATTCCAAGAAAAATTATATTTTATCTGTTAAATTTTTTTTTCGTTAAGATCAGAAAAATTAGAGAATTACTTTATTTCTCTTTTTATGACTTATAAAAGTGCCTGACGAGATTAATCAACCGCGAAAAACACGGCTATAAACATAAAGTAAAATTAAACTGTCTTAACGAATAGCATTAATTGCCTGCCTCTTTCTAGTTGCGCTCTGGCGTATACGGACGCAACGCAAAGTGTGCTATATAACATAATAATCGATCTTGCATCGGAACATATCGTGGGATATCTCTTTAAGGAGCGAGAGACATTTTTCGACGGACCATCGCGCCGACAAAGAAAGTTGCGCGCGTGGCGTCGCACGTGCGACGAAGGTCACTCGATTTTTCCACCATCGTGGGGCGGCCGACCCATTGGCTAACTTTTTTCGCGCGACGGTCCACCC
>NW_012029482.1:0-837 GCF_000956235.1 Wasmannia auropunctata | reverse complement strand
AGCTATTAAAAGAGAAGAGAGTACAAGGATGTTCTTGCAAATAAAAATCTTTATGAAGACTAAGGCTATTTTCTCAATTTATGCGTATTATAATATACTTCATAATAATGTTTATTTTTATATTTTGTTTTTTCGAGTTTGTTAGCACAGGCATGATCATATTTAGAGCAAGTATTCGAAAAGGTTGCCAATTTAACGTTGTTTAATTTAATCTCCTAAAAGATGCAAATATATTTTGTATTATTTCGATTAAGTATTTATAGAATTTGCGCATTATGCGATTGTCAACTCTAAATGCAACGTGTTGCATTGAATGACTTACGCAAGAAATCTAGACCTTCAAGAATTCGCGACCAAGGACTTCCCCTCGATGAAGTCACTTCCTTTGGTGCACGATCGCGTTTGATTTGCTTACAATACCTGAATTGATGTGCCAGCATAAATATAGCCATCTGCATTGCTCACCTGCAGTAAACCATTCGCGAGGAATGTCTTATAAATGCAGCACACCCGCGTGTCCGGCCCGAAATAGCCATCACTCCTGCAAAATGTCATTCGCGATTTCCTGCCGCACGTGAACGCTCGCCTTCACGTACACGATCGAGTCCTTCGTCGGCATCCACCACGTCGTACACACGTCATTTCAACAGACCGCAACGTTTCCTCGACGTTTCGTCACCATTTCCCTTCAACGCGAGCGTCATCGAGCGTACGAATATACACAAAAGTTGCATTTTATTTTTATCCCACCCGCGATTCCCTCTCGGTAAACATGCCCTCCTTCTTTCCGTCGCGTCGATATCCTTTCTTTAATTCAAGCATGTCAAGGATACATTC
>NW_012029481.1:0-461 GCF_000956235.1 Wasmannia auropunctata | reverse complement strand
TTTTATTACATAAATATAACGGATTAGCACGAAGACCTAGCTTGGCTCCTGCAGGCTCATTGCTATTATTTATTTTAAATTTTACTTTTTATTTTCATCTAATTCTATAAAAAAAATTAGGAAAAGATAAAGAGTAAATTAAATAATTAAAGTTACTCTTATATACATTGGGCCTAAGTAAGATATATTTTTGCTTAGGCAAGCATAGCTTAATTCGTTTCAAATCTTTTACATACATTTAATAACGTTTAATATTATCACACGTATAAGTACATACACGGAAACAACAATTTTACTGAATCCAGATCTAAAAATATTTTTGTCAAAAATTAAATAATTTTGTGCAAAAAGTCAAAATGATTGCTAAAATATCAAAATGTTTTATAGCAATGCTTATAATGCAGTTTTAACGTTCCATCAAATTATTTTGATGACTTCAACAAAAAATTATTTTCAGATCT
>NW_012029480.1:0-2047 GCF_000956235.1 Wasmannia auropunctata | reverse complement strand
TAGCGCACCGTCGGCAATTAGTGCCGCGCCCATTGGCAGAAAACGCTAACTGTCGGCGTTAATGAGACGACAACTTGGAATTAAGCGGCGCATCCTAAGACCGCGGAGACCGCTTTGGCTGATCCTTGTAACAATTTCAGGTTCCCGATTTCTTATACATCTTCCTTCGCGTTTTTCCTCTTCTCGAACTTAATTGCCCTCGCGGTGCGAGATTCACCACGAGGAGAGGCGATCGCGTGTTCGATCCTCGGCTACTCGAACATTATTCTTGAAGATCAAGCGTTCAAGTAACGGGGTATTTATCCCTTTTGGCGGCGGAAGACATGCGGAGTACTGCACGTGGACTCCTTCGATCGTACGTCCGCGTGATTACGGAGGAAAATGGGCCACGCCGGTCTTTCCGCTTTCGAACGTCAACTTCGTGTGTGTACCGTCGTGTCGCCCGCAGCTCCGAGGCTCCCGAGGCAGCGATCTGAATTCGCGCAAAAGTATGAATAAGGCATTGCCGTGGCAGAGCCGGAACAACGGCATTGCACGTTATATACGCCGGCCACATGCGAAACATCTGGCATTTTTCACGTGAAAGAGAAAGAGGCCGAAAGACGAATATCTGAAACGGTGCACGCCCCCCTGTCACGCTCCTCCGGAGTGGTCGCGCGCGCGCGCGGAAGCCCCCGGGGGAATTTATATTGTCGCGACGCTTCATTGTACGGACACGCGCAATTATATCGTGATTGTTCCACGATCTAGCCCTTAATTAACGATCAATGAGATCACTCGCGCGTGGACTGGTTGCAAGAAGGAATTCCATTCCCCGGCCTGGTTGAAGAGAGGCGTAAAAGTTCCCGTGCGATTCGCACGCGTTTTTTTTTGTTTGTTTTTTCGTGTTACCACCTACCTTCGAAAAGTGTTCGGCGCGAGCGGCGGGCGGCCGGCGCGTGCACAGAGACTGGTGTCTTGTTTATGCAGGAAGCGGAGGTATATAGTTTACGACGAAAAAGAGTACACCTTGAAACGCGTTCCTTTCTTCGCGAAATTATATCTGGATCAAAGACAAAATGGAAAATGAGCCAAGTATGGGAAATTAATGGGAGAAGAATATGGAAAAAGTAAATCGCTATTACGTGATTTACTTATTTCTTTTATATCTGAATAAAAAAGTATATGCTAAAAAATAAAGTAGCTCTAATAGAAACGGGACTGTATTTTCCGAATAATAATGCGTGTTAAAAGGAGAAACTCTTTGCGCGTCGCGATAGATTAGAGGGAGCGTCGCTCACGTCCCTCACCGAGGTTCCTTATCCGCATGCTTATTTCGTGCCCGTAGTCCGTCGAACCGTTGTTATGCGCGCGTCCCGTCTATCAGGATATATCGATCGCCGCTCCGCCGGTGGGCGTACGTTCGACGAAGGAGGTCTCCGAGATTGACGCGCGTCGGACGACCTGGCGACGTATAACGCTTCAGATTTATTCAATGACGACGATCGTTAAGGGTTCCGAGAGAGAGAGAGAGGTGGGTGGGGCAGGGTCAAGGGGTTCGCGGCCCCTTTCCGATATCCGACGCCAGACACGTGCTCCATTCCGGCACGGCACGGCTCGACGCCAAGAATCCGGCGGCGTCCCGCGGCATGATTAGGCGTCGCGCGCGAGCGTCTGCTCGTCGTTAGCGTCGAAATCGCGGTGTAATCCGTCACGCTCTATAAATTGCGTCGATGACACGCGGCCGCTGATTAAATCCGTTCGGACGTTCACTCTCCCGATAATAATAATCGGCGCCCTGCGCCGCATTTAGACGAAAGGCGGCCGATACATTAAATGACGGTTGTGCGAGCCGAGGCCTAGCCGAGATGTATCGAAACGAGCGTGGAAGTCTTCAGCTTCCGTCAAGACTAAGTTTAGCCCCGCGGCGGCCAAATTGCGTCTCCGGTGAGCAGCGACGTGTTAAAGTCGTACGTCATATTTCCGTAACCGTAACTGTCGCTTAACCGACATTCGTTTTATCGTCCGCTGTCGCCTCCGGAAATTGTCAAACGAGACGTGCGAGAAG
>NW_012029479.1:0-568 GCF_000956235.1 Wasmannia auropunctata | reverse complement strand
CGCGCCTCGCAATTTACCATACACCCAATTTTTATACTTCCGTGTCGACATCGCATCTGGCGGTAAAGTGTTTCACTTAAATCTTGATCGTTTGACATGCAAATTACATATTACGCATCCATCTATGTAGTTTCTTACCATTTACATCAATTCCAGAATATCGTTGCAACCTGTCTTCGAAGGAATAGATATGTGACGTGAAGAGACGTGAGCTTTTGTAGATGTGATAAGAGTACTTTCATTTTAAGAGTAAAGTCGTGTCTAGAAGAGAATATCCATCATCGAAGTTGTCAAAAGATTGCGTTCAGTTCTGATTTATTTATACTCACAACCCTAATTGGTATATTCGCTCCGAAATTTCCTTAACTGGTATTTACGAGTCCGATAAAACTTTAAATTAATGTCTTTGCCTTAAAGTTAGCGTAAGGAAATAATTTCTTTTTTTCATTTTAAAAATCAATCCAAGGAATGAGATTATGTTATTTAAAATTATGTAAAATTGTGGAAAAGGGCTATCATTAGCGGGCGCTTTAAAAGCTATCTGGAGATTTGGCGTGTAATTGAAAAA
>NW_012029478.1:0-618 GCF_000956235.1 Wasmannia auropunctata | reverse complement strand
ATTGAATATTCGACAATTCCAAGTTCGCGCCAACTTGCTAAACATTGCAAAATTTTCAAGAGAGGGAGAAAATCGAGAATGTTCAACTTGTTGTATTCTCAGTTTCTTTGTATAAGCGCGCGCGCGCGTTTCTGACGGGAAACGCGTTTGGCATTTTGCATTAAAAACCCCAACGACTGCAGATCAATCAGAAATCATTCGTGTCATTTCACGGAGGCCGCTTTTCATTATTTCGCGTCGACACGAAGGCACGAATCGCACGTGGGCCGCGCGCGTAGGCGAGTTTACGTACATGCGCGGGCCAATCGGCCCGATGAACGCGCGATTACGTCGTGTCACACCTCGCATGCGCGCTTTTGAACAAAGAAAAATTCTCGCGACGCGAGATTCATTATTGATGCGGCGCATCAAAATTCGTTACCGTCGGCGACGAATTCGGCGAGGAATTAAATCGGGAATTAGGTCGCGGCCGATTCGGCATGCGTTCGCGTGCGCGAAACCGCAAATTGGCAGGCGATAGCAACCGCGGCGGCGAATTTCAAGAGTCTCTCTTGCATCGAGATCTATCCTGGTAACGTGCGAGTAAGCGAGCTTAATCAGACAGGATGATGCGAAATG
>NW_012029477.1:0-727 GCF_000956235.1 Wasmannia auropunctata | reverse complement strand
CTTTATGATTTACTAGTTGCTAGGAAAACATCATAAAATATAAAATAATAGTTACATATATAATCCATAGCTTTTCTGGTCTAAGTAACATATAGAGTTAATTTACACATTTATAATTAACACACATGTATAATATATACATGTATTGTTATTTTATGTATTTTGTGTAATCTGTCATTATAATGTGTTAGGTGCAAATCTAGCAAAGGGAGGGGAAATGAACTTTAATTTCTTAAAGTGATAATAAAATTAATTAATTAAAGTTAAGAAAATTTAATGCAAAACGATCCGGTGCTGCTATGTCGGTCAACGATAACGTTCTAATTTTTTACATTGTAACAATTTATTATTAATCCTCGGTACACACGATTGAGTTTATTCGTTCATTCGTGTCCCCTTAGTGCACACAATTGAGTGATTCGTTGTCGGGTGTAATTAGTCATAACATTTATATAATTTCTTTTAATACACAACCTTACAAATATACCTTTCCGAAAATGTTAAAGTATATATATGTAAGACCCACTTAACAATTTTTGTGTAAAAGTGATGAAAATTAACCCAGACACGAATGACCCATCGTGTGTAATAAAGAACCGGAAGATCATCATGTGTACTAAAGATTAATATTGAGATATTTTAATAATTCATTAAAGAATAATACAATATAACGTATAAAAACAGTTGCAGTTTTACATAGGTCATTTTATATATCCATAAAAGATAA
>NW_012029476.1:0-741 GCF_000956235.1 Wasmannia auropunctata | reverse complement strand
ATGTAGGTTTCGAAGCAGACATTTAAATCTACAATAATGGATCAATACCATCTACAATAATGGAAATTAATAATGGATCAAGTAATAGCAGTTTCGACTTTGACGCATTCCAACCTAGGAATAATTGAAGAAACAAGAGCTCCCGCCGGAATAATTATTATCATTACACGAATCTGTCATTATAGAGTGTTAGACGCGAAGCTACGTAAGAGAATCTTTTCTCTAAGAGATCAGATACTTTAAAAAATTTGTACTTCAACTTGCTTTAGAAATTAATGACTTTTTAAAATGATTTATGATTGATACTTTTTCGTACAATCATTAGATTCCAGGAAAAGTAAATTATTACGTTCTGTTAGTTTAAGACCATCATGATATTAAAATTATGCTGGGAAATATAATATAACGGTTTGCAAAATCTAACAAACATTATCTTATTTTATATATCTATTTTATACTTTATGATTTACTAGTTGCTAGGAAAACATCATAAAATATAAAATAATAGTTACATATATAATCCATAGCTTTTCTGGTCTAAGTAACATATAGAGTTAATTTACACATTTATAATTAACACACATGTATAATATATACATGTATTGTTATTTTATGTATTTTGTGTAATCTGTCATTATAATGTGTTAGGTGCAAATCTAGCAAAGGGAGGGGAAATGAACTTTAATTTCTTAAAGTGATAATAAAATTAATTAATTAAAGTTAAGAAAATTTAATGCAAAA
>NW_012029475.1:0-1192 GCF_000956235.1 Wasmannia auropunctata | reverse complement strand
AGAAAGCCGCAGTTCTTTTTAAATTATGTCCTGGATTACATGTTAGGTACGCTAAGTAATTACGACGCGCTGCATGACGCACGGACATTCGTTTATTAATGATGTTTATCTTGTCAGATATGATAACGTCAGGGAGAAACGCCGAGGATCATTCCTCTACCGTTATAGGCGTCTTCGGATGCCTGAGAGTGATTTTACCTTACATATGTAAACCCACAGAGCCCCAAGACGTCGAGACGCAGCAGACGGACAGCCTGTTACATATTTACGAATTGTGTTTGCACTATACGAAATGGCATTCCGATCACAATGTCGTAAATGCGGCTTTAGAGACCTTGGCGCAACTTCTGAAAGCGCCGCCAAAGCCACTGGTGTCCGTTTTACTGTCCTCGCGGGGCATAACGCAAAGTAGAATAATATTAAATCAAAATGCATGCATTCCCTCGCTGGGCCACATGAGCATCTCCAGCGCCAGTACCGCTTACGGCGGCAATTCGGATTCCATTTTGAACTTGCACGAGCCCGACATTCCGGAGATTACCCCGAACGCCGAGTGGATCGCCGATACGGAAACACTGTCGATCACGAGCAATACACAGACGCAGGACGAATGTACGAGCGATGCGACGGAGACGAAGGAGAAGATATTGGAGAATTATTGCAATTTGAAAATCGAAACCACCGACAGTAAGGGCGAGCATGTAAACTCGTAACTTGCGTTACGATCTTACATTTTATTAATTTTCATTGTTTTTTTTTAGATGATGTTACAGAAGAAGGCAGCGATATCGAAAGCGAGATGGAAAAGTCCGAGAAAACGCCGTATCCGAGCCTGCAAAATGAACGCTCGAAGGGGGACGATAATTCCGAGAACACTCTGTCGTTCGCTTCCCCGAAGAAATCCTCCCTGGATTTCGCGCTGTACGAGACTTACGTCGGCAGTTTCACGGACTCGGATATGCCCGTCAAGTTTTGCTGCCGTTACCTGGTGTCGTCCTTTCTGCTGGCGGGCAGGCCCGGGCAACTGATATCGGACAAGTTATTTCGCGTTAGCGTAAAGTCACTCGCACTGACATGCGTGGGTTACATTCTCAAACTTTATCCGCACTTGTTTACCACGACCGTGGCCAAAGAGCCAAGCTGCAATGAGACAAACCAATTGATTGCAGACATTTTGCTATTTGCCAATCAC
>NW_012029474.1:0-793 GCF_000956235.1 Wasmannia auropunctata | reverse complement strand
GAGCAGCGACGAGCTTCACGAGTACGAGGTAACTCCGATCGAGTCATCCTTCGATTACAGCAACGAGGTCGCGGCGATCAACGACGAATTACTGTACCAAATCGGCAAGAGAAAAACGGAAGATATTTCAAAAGACATCAAGGAGAACGGTTATCATCTTGATGGTAATCGTGATGACAAAACAAGTCCGACGATGACGAAGAGTGGCGCCAAGCGGAGCGTGCAGTTTGAGAGATCGATCAGCGGGCGGTCTTCGATAGAGTCGATGATCAGCGCGAAGGACGGCAACGACGACGACGAAGACGAAGACGACGATGAGGGCTATCGCTCCGTTACGTGTCGTCGCGGCGGTCAAGATGGCGGGCCAGGAGACAACGACCCGACGGCGGTAGCGGCGGGTGAGGAGCGGGTACAAGCCGACGTGGGCGACGCGATATCAACCAGCAGGATCCAGGAGATGATGAGGAGCGCGGAGGAGCAAGACGGCGGCGACGGCAGCAAGGTGGACATGCGCATGACGGCCCGGTGAGAGGCGAGATTGCCGCTCAGGTGGGAGGAAATGGTGATGGTAACGGTGTTAGTGGTAGTGGTGAATGCTCCGAGGAGGGGGACGCGACACGGTTTCGCTCAGTCGAGCGACGCCCGTGCACTCGGCAGGAGAATGGGTTCCCAGCTGACGACCAAGCGTCGGGCAAGGACCTCGCCAGAGACTCAGTCCAGCATAACAGCAGTAACAATACCAGCGGCAACAATAAATATAGAAGCCTCGTGATGATTACTCAGGAAGCGTCAT
>NW_012029473.1:0-428 GCF_000956235.1 Wasmannia auropunctata | reverse complement strand
TGAAATAAATCGTTTATCCTTATGCAAGACGGCAACTTGAGAATATCTTCAATTATAATATTTATAATATAACAATAATATCTAAATTAATTGAATTTGTAATAGATTTATATTTAATTATTAGCTGATATTTCTATTGTTTAATAAAAATACTTTGATTTTTTTCTTTGTGTTCCATGAAGATATTGCACAAAATTCGAATTGTAAAATTTTCATTTAAAGAACGTCATCGTTGTCAAAAAATATCGTTATAAAATTCGACTACAGATAGTTCTAAGCAGTGCTTGCATTTAATATTACATCGATACTGTTATTACATCGATAATTATAAAAAATTAAAAATTCATGCAAATAAGATGCGGAAATATTTGCCGCGCAAAAAATCACAATAGTCAATCAACCTGATATTTTTACGATAAGTTGATTAG
>NW_012029472.1:0-416 GCF_000956235.1 Wasmannia auropunctata | reverse complement strand
TGGTAATAATCAATATACCGTATAATCGCAATCGCCTAGGCAATCACTCCCGGCTATCTTTTCGTCTCGTGTTCTTATCGTTGGCGCGATGAAGGAAAAAAATATAAGGCATTCTATATCCGTGCGGAGGACATAACTCGATCTGACAGGCGAGTTCCATTATCCTCCTTTCTGTGGAAGAAACAATACGTCTTCTTCCTATGTTCGGCTTTTTCCTGCCATCCGCTGCTTACATCTTTTCCCCTTCACACATCTTTTATCTATCGAGCCGTCCACATTGACTGTTAAGTCTATTCTATCCCCTATTATATACCTTAGTCATATTTTCCGAAGGAAATCTAAAAATAACTGTTTACACGTGATTGCTATATTATCCATGAAAGCTTGAACTCCAAATATGATTAGAATTTGCGTAC
>NW_012029471.1:0-474 GCF_000956235.1 Wasmannia auropunctata | reverse complement strand
GCAGCCCCACCGGTCCCACCAGCGCCGACCCGCCGTTCGCCCATGCCCGTCGCGCTAGCCCCACTTCGCGCACCCGGGTTCTTCTACCCTCCCTGTCGCGCACTCGGCGAAACGCATTCCCTCTCGGCGCGGCGCCTCCGCTCGCACGGCACAGCGCGTTCCGCTCGAGCACCGCCTCGTCCACCAGCCGATTGGTCGAGCGGCCCTTTGACGCTCGCCCCGTAAATCGATTTATATCGCGAGGGATTTTTGCTTCCCTTCCTCCGCGCGCGCCGCTGCCTGCCTGCCTGCCTGCCTGCTTGCTCGAGCGAGCGAGCGAACGCGCGCCGGGCGATACGATAAAGCACCGAAATTTTCACGCTCTCGCGAAACGCGTCTCTCGAGCTTTCCGTCGTCCCTTCCCCTTCCTCCCCCCTCTGGCAGCGCCCCCGTCCCCTCGCGCGAAGCTTGTGCGAAGCGAAAACGTGACTGGCA
>NW_012029470.1:0-516 GCF_000956235.1 Wasmannia auropunctata | reverse complement strand
GCATACGAACACATGTATAATGGAGATCATTCTTTTCGACCAGGTCCAGACGGATATTATAATAATACAAAGCGGGTCGCCGTTAGAAGAGCCGTATTAATTAGCGTTCGTGCCGTCGCGCCGTTGTAACGGACTTTGTGGTAATTTTCTAATCCCTGCGTATTCGCATACATGTTTATTTTTGAGCCGTCAACGAGTTTGACGAGTTGCACGAGTTATCGCGTGACTTTACATTTATGGTTGAAAATAATTAATTATCGGCTATAATCAACATCTATTAACTCTATCAAATCATAAAATCATTCTATTTAATATCAGTTCTCTATGAGAACTGTGACACAACGATTCATTTTGGTTTCATAACAAAAATTTCGAAGCAATTAAAATAATATCGTATCAATATCTCCTCTAATTAGAGTAATATTGTGCTAAAAATACAAATTGTCGTGAATCAGTTGTAACATCGACAATCTCTCGAAATATTGTTGTCTCTTTTCCGCGATGCCGATTGGTTGT
>NW_012029469.1:0-657 GCF_000956235.1 Wasmannia auropunctata | reverse complement strand
ACATAACATCTCAAATGAATACTTATATTAAAACCACTGCTCATGAAGGAATTATTTACGTAAACATTTATGACAATTTTTATGATATAAATATTAAATATTAAATTTAAATGATGAATTATTAAAGATCAAATTAATAAAAATTATTATCAACAATAGATTAAAGGTAAATTTATAAAATGTAAGTACATCAATTATGGAACGTACCAAATTATCTGCATTATTATCACAGAAAATTATGAACAAAATTATGGATAAAAGTTACCTATTTAAAACATGTACAATGTACGTATATATATATACTTTTTATATTAAATATTTTATCTATATCCATATTGCAATTTCAGTTCTAAAATTGATATTTCGAAAACCGCTAGGATAATATATGACATTTTATTTTTTATTATTGTAGAGAGATAGAGAAAGAGAAAAACAAACGTTTATGTCAAAAACATCGTTCAAAAATAAATAAATCTACAACTTTTCGCACATAATAATTAGCAAAGCAATGTACAGAATAAAATTACACAGTATGAGATACATCTATAATGTCTAACCTACTACTACAAGTATGAAAATGTAATTGTCGAATTAGTGAATGTCTCGCAAGCGTTAATTTCACACCGTAAGATTCGTTTAATTGCAGTTATCATGTCC
>NW_012029468.1:0-741 GCF_000956235.1 Wasmannia auropunctata | reverse complement strand
CGCTAATGACGCTTTCGCTCTTAACAAAGCTTCTTTCGAGATGTTAATGGGATTGCCGCTGGCAGTGGAAAGTAAAACGGGAGCTTTATTGACTTCTTCACCGGAACTTTTATTTACAAGTGGCTTTTTACAATCTGCAGTGTACGCTTCGTCATAATTTTTCGATCGTTCTGCGAGTAATTTCGTTTTGGACAGCGCAAATTCTTTCGCAATGTTGGCAGGAACGTTATTAGCGAATGAAGTGGATGGTAAATGCCTATTTTTTTCCTCGTTACAATTTCTTTTGGCGAATGACTCATAATCCTGCGCCTGCGTTTCGTCCATATCGAAGGCGTCCGCGAACAGTCTCTTCGCCTTAAGTAACGCTTGCTTTGATACATTAATCGAAGCGCCACGGGCAGTGAAGAAACCTATACTTTTCTCCTCGTCAACGCTCCTTCCTTTAATCTCAACATTCGATTCGTAATTACATCGCGTGGCAACGGTCTCCATTGTTTCCGGCTTATTAAAAGTGTCGGAACACAGCTCGTCTATCTTACTGAACGAGGCGTTGCTAAAAAACTCTTGCGTGGACGTGTTTAAACTGTCAGGTACGGCGTTCGTAAAATTTTCCGGTTTCTCATTGCCACCCTTGTCTTGACTCTTATCGAGAACCTCTGGCTCGCAATCTTTAACGTCGTTCTCGAAAGACGGTTTCGATACTGCAGCATTCGCAGTGTCGTTTAGTGCCGGGGAATCAGC
>NW_012029467.1:0-423 GCF_000956235.1 Wasmannia auropunctata | reverse complement strand
ATTGCCGATTCTCAATTTCCGGTTCCAAGTAGCGGCCGTCGACGCGAAGGCGAAGCGGGCGCGATCGCCTTTCAAGTGTCTGAGAAGCACTTAAAGCTGCGACTTGAAGCCGGTAGGAAGCGATAAGAAATAGTGATAGGCAACGTCCCAGGGCTCTCGGGTATCGATACTCGAGGCGTCTTTACTCGAGGCTCGAGGACAGCTTCTTTCCGATGTACAAAAGTGTGGACAGTTAAGAGTGTCAGCTGTACAACGCAATCGTATCTTGCCTGATGCTCAGTCGTTTTCTTGTTAATTATAACGCTGACAATACCGGTGAATAACTAACCCTCAAATATTTCATTCTCTTTCCCTCTCTCGCTCGCTCGCTCTTGTTCTCAAGCTTAATAATTCTACGGAATGGATCCGGAGTAAAGATGAATT
>NW_012029466.1:0-623 GCF_000956235.1 Wasmannia auropunctata | reverse complement strand
TGTAAATAAGTAAATAAATTAACTGCCTATAAGTGTTAATAAACGGATATTGATAAATGGATATAATAACGGATGTTAATAAACAAAAATCGACAGCCAGTCAATGCCGTTACTGTCATATTCTTCTACTTCCACTGTTTACTCATACAATATATTTTCAAAGAGTACATAATTAATTACAAATAAACAAGAGTTAAAGTCACGATTGTTTGTGACACGTGCGAGGTATTTTCTAAACAAATGAGAAACTCAAATGGCAAAATTATAGAATGTATGTATGTATGTACATGTAGATTGAACGTTGTCGGAATATTATAAATAAATGGGGATCGCTTGATCCGCGCGTTATTACGTCGAATTCGTTTTGTGATGATTTTTTCGCCAATACTCCGAATATCTTCGACGCTACTAGCATCAGCAAATAATGGACACGGGAAACACGTAGAATACTCGGTAAATAAATTACGTGAACACCGCGTCAGCCCCGTACGACATGATAGACATGTCGTTTATGTATTTAATTGCGATCAGGCGCGTAATTGGAGCTCGTCTTAAAGACAGATCTACGTGGCTGTCTTGTTTTCCATTGCGTAATTTGGAGCTGTACATATACATAATCGGAC
>NW_012029465.1:0-421 GCF_000956235.1 Wasmannia auropunctata | reverse complement strand
CCGTCACGTAAGATTTTATGCAAACGCGAACAGTATATATGCTAATGTGCTGAAATATTTAAATGTGCTAAAGGTTTAGAAAGCGCGTAAAAGGAGAAGAGATTCGATTAAATTTTCGTAGAAGAAAGACTAAACGCAGACTGGGAAATTGTTAAACCTCTCGTACACATATCGTCCTCAAATGTTCTATATATATGCATATATATATATGTATAATTTCCATATTACCTCTATGCCTTATCGGGTAGTTTTTATATAATCAAGTATAATTGCTTGAAGAAAAATAAAAAATTTATGCGTTGGAATAAAATGACGACTGATAACGTTTGTATCTAACCGGTTGTATCTTCACCTTTAATTTATTTTTAACGACAAAAGTATTTCCTTTTCTTGCGACCTCTGATCGATGCGGGTCTCTGCA
>NW_012029464.1:0-698 GCF_000956235.1 Wasmannia auropunctata | reverse complement strand
CGTGGATTACCATTCAGCGAATTTTCACAATGATCGTGTTCCGAGGAACGACAACAACGCACGTTAAGCGGCACGCGCGTATTTTTACTCCGAGGTACATCGTACGAACGCAGGAGGGCGGGGGCCGCGGGGTCGAGACGCGGCGACCTTGTTTACGTTCCGGCACGCAGGGTATCTACGTGTAGAAACAGAGTCGTGCTAGTCCGAATCGGTCAATCGCGTGGATTACCATTCAGCGAATTTTCACAACCACAAGGAATGATCGTATTCTGAGGAATGACAGCGACAACGCGACGACGGAACGGCACGCGCCTCTTCCTACTCGTCCGAGGCACTCCGACTACGAGTCAAGGTACGAATGGCGGGTGGCCGTCGGGGGCCGCGGGGGGAGGGGGCGGGGGCGCGGCGACCTTGTGTACGCAACGGCGCGCAGAGTACCTACGTGTAGAAACAGAAACACAGTATCGCGTGCTACGTCACGGCCACGAAATATTTAACATTACTCGTACATTTAAAATGTTATCTATTATACGCTGGAAATTTCTTGTGTGCATTTGAATTTGATGCTGACCATCGTACATCAAAACATAATGTTTCTCTATAAATGTCGAAACGTATCTTCCTTCTTTTAAGAAGAAAAGGTAGGAAAAATATTTGTTCGAATCAATTAATTTGATTATCACTTTATATATATATAT
>NW_012029463.1:0-1647 GCF_000956235.1 Wasmannia auropunctata | reverse complement strand
GCTTTTAATCATCCCGATATTAAACAGTTTTTTAAATAAACATTCTATTTCCTAAGTTTAATAGATTCTACAATATTGATTAGCAATTTAGAGCTATTATTCATTACCCATCGATTTTATCTCTTCGTGACTCCCGGTCGTTGTTTAGACATGTTATACTTATACAGCGATCTTATTGTTAGTCACGATGATCTGTTATCGTCGCGAGATAACAACATTGTGTAATACACGGCCCCGGTACCGATCGCTTCTGTCCGTCGCTACTGCAGGAAGGTCGACGGTACGTGTCGATGACTATCTGAATGACACTCGACTGTCTTCGAGTGCTCCAATTTGTTTACTGACGCGCGTGAGTATTACCTTGATAGACCTCCTGTCGAGATCGACCATTTTAAGTAGCATTCAGAACTCTTAAATTGCGTTGAAGTTATTGTCAGAATGGAGTTTCGTGTCTGATGTCTTTTTTCGAAAAAGCCTTGCAAGTGGAACCTTTAAATTAGAGTTTGAGAGATCAATCTAGTCTCTTCTTCCAGCTAACTAATGATGCTGTTGTGGAAATAAAATGCGATCGCTGACATGTTGAATCATCAGAGAGATTATTATTGTAACAATCAACAATCGCCGAATATATCATCGACGATTATAGGTATTATTAGTATAATTATGAGATGGTCGACGAATAACCAATCCGTGATTGAAAATGAGCCGTGACGATGTTTTCACTTTTTATCGCACATTTTCTCCGACGTGGAAGATTGTGAGGTACAAACATCGCGTCTTCGAAATTAACGACCGCTGTGAACGCACCTTTAATCGTCGGACCCTGCCAACTCCGCGGGATGCCATGCCTCGAGTCAAGCATTCCTGACACCCTGAAGTGACTGTCGGAACCAGAAATGGATGGAGAAAGAAGGAGAGGTAGAAGGGAGACTGGGAGTTAAACCAAGAGACCAAGAGAAAATATCTAGAGTTCCGTGGCAATAAAAGGACATCTTGTCATCCTCGCCCATTATTTGCGGCCGACGTTTATACAGAATCAACAATCACGTAATGACGCCTTCATCGGAGTCTTTAGGCTCGCCAATTGGTGTCCTCACTTGATGCTAAAACAAGTGCGCCTCACGGCGATTCAGTGTAAATAAAAGTTTATCTGGAGCACTAACGTGATTTCTGTTTTATTTATCTCTTTCGTCAAAGAGGGAGATAGAGGCGAGATTATTGTGGCAGTAAATTAGCGTGATATCGCGCATCGCGTTTCAAAAATATTTTACGTGATGAGAATGGATTTCACACGGGAACGCAATGCGGAAATTTCAGGAGGGACCTCCGCCCCGATCTCCCCACTTTACGCCGCTTTGGTCACCATGCTCGTTGACTCTTTTAGTAACCCCATAATGTACCGGCATTGCGACGCCGAAATGGCATTAAGAGATAACGGCGCCTCAGTCTCCTCGTAAATACCACACGCGACCGTTCAAGAGTGTGCCTAGCGCCTTCTTGAAATACTTTATCTTCAACGCCACAACATGGAACTCCGACTAATCACTTGATCTCTTGCTGAAAATATTTCCTAAGATTGTATAAAATTTTGTGCGGCTGTTGGACAATGGAAATTTGTCTTCACGCAATTAGATTTTAATATGCTAC
>NW_012029462.1:0-1218 GCF_000956235.1 Wasmannia auropunctata | reverse complement strand
CTACTACTACTACTACTACTACTACCACCATCACCGGCGCCTTCGTCTACCGACCGGAACGAATCGCCTTCTGCACGCAGCGCGCTGTGAGCCCGCCGCGACGGCTTCCACGCCTCGTAATCGCTCGGCGATTTACCGATCAGAGATTTACCACGCGCCTGCCTTAGAAAGTGCAACCGCACTCCCGCGGTCTGACTCGCGCTTCTTTTTCCACTCTCGGCGCGGCGCGGGCTCGTTCGGATCGCTCGCGCGACAAGTTGACACGTCGGCGACGTATCACGCTCCATCGTTCCTGCCCACCTCTGGGCAGACGGAAGTTGCGCCCTTCTTTGCACGTTCGGCCTTCTAGATTTCTCGTTACGGCTCGCTTCTACGAAACGGCTTATGCAACGATGTTTCTTGCCGATAGTTATGGTCGGTTAGGAAATATTGTCGTGGGCTTTGAGGATCGTTGACGCTATTCGCGTTATCGCGAAATGTCGCACGGTATGGCAAGGTTGCTTTACCACGAAGCGAATGTCAAAAGTTAGTACAGAACTGCCTGTGTATACCAATTGTCAGGGACAAAGCTTTTTTAAAAGCAAAGAAACAGAAAATCGTAAAAAGTAAAATAAAAATGTATAAGAATAACAAATTTAGTAGTCTTGTGTGCATGAGATTTATTATTTGAGTACACTAGCAACTATGTAAGTCATGAATATCATTTCTTATTCGTGGAATATTTGGTTACGTAAACGAAAGTGCAAATGATAAAATAAAATCTGTTGATTTTTATTTATTATTTTATTTAATAAATAAAATATGTCTATTCTAGGACAAAATGTTTCATTAAATTTCTATCCAGCATCCATTAATGAGTGATCATTGCTTCACTTGGCTAATAATGACCGGGCATAATGCATAACAGACGCTGCGCAAGTTCAAGCGGCAAGGACGCTTTCACGAGACTCCGACGGCCTCTGCAGTTTCATGTTCTTGTGTCACATAGTAGTCTTCTACTCTTTAATGGCTGCGTAAAACACATTCACGTGACGGAATCACGTTTTATTACTATTAAAATGTCAAGTTTAATGCGTCTCGCATTTATAAATTAAATTTAAATGTGAACTAATATTCTAAATATAATTATTTGAAGCAATTATTGCGAGACTGTCAGATATAAAACGCGTATCATCAATATATCTGTAATTTTTTGCCTATTGGTTTTATTCAAATTAG
>NW_012029461.1:0-766 GCF_000956235.1 Wasmannia auropunctata | reverse complement strand
ATATGGAAATATCCTCGATTCTCCCAAACATATCGCGGGCAAAATATTTCTGCCGTCTCTTCATTATTCTCCCGGATGAAGTACTCAAAGAGCCGACGCGAACCTTTGTACGCGCGTCGCGACTTAAGACTGGTTCCTTCTTAGTTCTCGAGCTTAGTATCTCGAATTGCAAATTTCGCCGCGGGTGCAAGTACAAGAAGCGGGCGAAAGGACGGGACGAAGGACGGCACGGCGATCGCTGAGGGGCTTCTTACCTTTAGAAGTCGTTGGTTTTTAATTATCAGAGATGTAGAGAGAAACGGAGCGAGGGAGCGAAAGAGAGAGAGAGAGAGAGAGAATGGGTGAAAGAGAAAAATAAACGACTCTGATGGAAACGCGAGCCCGCATTCGTCCTAATTAGCGAAGAAAAAAGTCCGCATCGACGCGCGGACGAGATAATCGCGGACGGTGTGCGCGCGTGCAATGGCAGCAAAACTTGCCCGTCGGGTGTATAAAACGATAAATAGCCGCGCGCGTCACGAGTGCGAGGGAGAGGGGAAAAAAGGGGAGTAGGGAGGGGGGGGGGGAGCATAACGGAGCGACAGAGAAAGAGGAATGGGAGAGATAAACCGAAAAAGGGAGAGAGAGTGAAAGAGGGCGAGAAAGAGAGAACGAGAGGACGAACACATGTCCGTGTCACCGCCGTCTCTCCTGGCTGGATCCTGGAATTTATGCCGGCCAGTGAATCACGTCAAAATTTGATTTGTCGATGGCTTTTATAGCGGCA
>NW_012029460.1:0-312 GCF_000956235.1 Wasmannia auropunctata | reverse complement strand
ACGGCGATCGCTGAGGGGCTTCTTACCTTTAGAAGTCGTGGTTTTTAATTATCAGAGATGTAGAGAGAAACGGAGCGAGGGAGCGAAAGAGAGAGAGAGAGAGAGAGAGAATGGGTGAAAGNGAAAAATAAACGACTCTGATGGAAACGCGAGCCCGCATTCGTCCTAATTAGCGAAGAAAAAAGTCCGCATCGACGCGCGGACGAGATAATCGCGGACGGTGTGCGCGCGTGCAATGGCAGCAAAACTTGCCCGTCGGGTGTATAAAACGATAAATAGCCGCGCGCGTCACGAGTGCGAGGGAGAGGGGAA
>NW_012029459.1:0-1654 GCF_000956235.1 Wasmannia auropunctata | reverse complement strand
AAATATGATAGAGTAAATTGAATAACATTTAATATTATTTAATTTAATAACTAAGATATTTAAGATAAATTTTAGATTATTGAAGATACAAAAATATAAAAAGTTGATATTAAATCGATAATATATTAATTATCAAACTAATATTTTATAATAATAAATAATTGTTTATACATCAGGATTACATTCTATATAAATTTTCTCTTTATTATTCTCAAATAATTACATTCACGAGATATAAATCGTCGTAAAATAAAAATTCTCCAGCGCTGAGTAAAATTTTGATTGAATATTATTACGAAACTCGGCATAAAAATGCATAGGAGAAAGTCTGACGCGTATGTGTATTTTCGAGACACGAGTAGGAAAGGGGAAGGGGTGGAATAGGAGCTAAGAGCGGTGGGCGCCGTCGAAGCAACGGTTATCTCGGCAATTAATATGATTGAGGAGACATCTCTCACGTCTACGTAATATCTAGCAATGGCCCAAGTTCTGATTGCTTTCCCCGTTCCACCTACGCTTTGCCTTGCTATCTCGAGTGCCATAACCCTTGCGCGCTTCCTCGCTCCTTCCACGGTGTCCCGGAGTTAACGAAGCTGAGTTACGACGCGGCGGGTGCTCTAGTCACGAGGTCACGGCTTTTTAACCTAGTTTCTAGCGCGCCATCCATCCCGAAAGAATATCTTATTTTCATCGTCCTCCCGATTTTTTAACAACTTTGGATATTATTAGTGTCTAAAGTTGCATGGGAAGTAGGATGCGGTTGATGTTATCGGTACCTTTGATAATGTAGAATTTCCTATTATGTAAAAAAATATATTACCCCCAGATAAAATGAGGATATGAATACATAAAGAACGTGACATCGTGATAAATTTAGCAAATTTAAAGTTAGCTGATTGTGAGATTAACAGTGGCTACAGCAGTTAATTGTTTAGTCAATTTGGTTTTATCTGACTTTAACGAGCTTAACGGAATGATTTCTAGAATTAAAATACCCTTAATTGTCTTCCAAGTGGAAAGACTTGCGGAGGTCAGGACGATACGACGTGGATCACAACATCTCATAAAAAGAACTTTGCTTTGGGACGATTGGGCAGATGGGTACTTAACAGAAACTTTCGGTGCAAATGTTGTCGAGATATAGAAACTGATCGCAAACAATGGTACATTTCGAGATATCAACGCGGGATTTTCTTCAACAATTGTACTGGGACCTTACCGCTCGCTAAGTCGTGGAATCCATAGGAACGATTTTCGTGTCGCTGACCTCGTTCAGAATTTCAAGAAGAGTAGCGTGGAATTTTCGAATGAAAGAGCTGTCGAAACGAAGGCTGCGTGCCCCTCTCTCTACGAGGAGAGCTCTAAGTCTTCGGCACAGAACAAAAACCGTCTCTCTGAAACGGCTGTCTGCGGGAGTAATGACATATCGCGTCGCGTTAAGTCGCTCGATATGATTATGAATCTTAAAAGCAAGATTGAATTTCAAAACGGCAAAAACTTTAGAATTGACTGCAAACTTCAAGTATTCGTAACAGCAACATCAAAAGCATACCAGAAATCGTCTTCGAGAGAGAACTAAGCACGCTGCGTGGCAAGAATTGAACACTCGTGCTAGCGAGGATACTTAAACGGGGGAAGTTTGCGCGGATCAGGT
>NW_012029458.1:0-712 GCF_000956235.1 Wasmannia auropunctata | reverse complement strand
ACGTGTCCCTTTAATAGCAGCTCCTCGCTTATGATAATGCCTCCGTATGCCCAAAGACTTGTCTCCAAATCTAAACGCTGTCAAAGACCTCGATGTAACTTTTCCGAAATATCAACCAAAATTTTTTTTTTTTTTAATTATAAGGACAGAGATGCATCTTCTCTCTTTAACGCGTTTTATCGCTAACGAGAAGCCGGACAGAGTCCAGCTTTAGGCCTCGAAAAGTTCTCGTCCGTCCCTGGCGCGCGCGCGGAGAAAGAGTGGCGTCGGCGAAAAGCGATTTCGCGTATATCCGGACGTTCCGTTACGTTCCGATACGCGAGCATGTCCCACCTTCGGGAGGAGCGCGCGCAGCGCAGGAGGCCAAAAATTCTGTCCGTATAGTCCGCCGCTTTGTATACAACGCGCGAATCGTTGTAATAAAATCGATCGATCGGATCGTTATGTAGTTACGTAGTTACGAACGTTAGACGGAAAAACGAAGTAACGTGTCTATTTATATCTGTCTATCTCCGCCTAATCTCTGCCTATCTCACGTCACCGCATTCTTCCAAATTGACTCTTTCGAGTCGTCGTCGTCGTCGTCATCCCTCTTTCCCTAGCTCGTACCCGATTCGCGACACGCGTGTCGCGGATCTTCCTTCATCTCGTCATCCACATCTCGTCTTCTCTCCCCTTCCTCCCTCCCCCTTTTCGTTTCCGTCTCGTCTTC
>NW_012029457.1:0-545 GCF_000956235.1 Wasmannia auropunctata | reverse complement strand
GAGAGAGAGAGAGAGAGAAGGGGAGGAGGAGGGAGGGAGACAGAGAGAGAACTGGAGAATTAATCCGAATGCATTCTCTGTATAATTACAGTACATCACATACAACGTGATGAGATGATAGTAGTAATAAAATTGATTGCACCTGAATAATTCCGGCCAAAGGTTGCTTCTGATTAAACTCGATGAGCTGCGGCACCTGATCGGTCATCTGAACGGCGATTTTTACGATATTCGAATCCTTCTGGACCGGCATTTTGATCGCTTGCGTGTACATAAAAGAAGCGAGAACGAGATCCGTATGGCGAGATGCGCGACTATGATATTCCGTGCACGCCGCCGGTCCAGTTTGTTTACAATCCGTTCGCGACTTTTGACGTTTCCGCTGTCATAATATAATGATCCCGACAGCGATGACTTACAACCAGGTCACGTGACTGCAAAGTTAGAGCAGGCGAGTCCGCATCCGCCCGTCACCGGAAACGACGTGCGACACGACATGACCGCCAATTTAAATCCTATTCAACTTTCACGTTCACTATATATAG
>NW_012029456.1:0-413 GCF_000956235.1 Wasmannia auropunctata | reverse complement strand
TGGCGTATTAAATTAATAATAAAAATTAAGAAAAATTACGTAGGTATCTCTTAAACATGTTTAAAAACGATTTAAAAAAAGATCGCATTCATATAACTTTAAATCAGATAAAAAACAAAATGACTCAAGCAGATCTGAATTGAGATTTAAAAATAAATATTCAAGACGACACAATCAGAATAGTGCACTACTAATTTTGTTTTTATCACAAAGTATTTAGGAAAATTAAATTATTATTTATTGCTTTTTTAAATTTTTTTACTCGGAAAAAAATTAATATATGATTCTAATAAAACAAGGAAAAAAATAATCGCGGTATACATATTTAACAGCGATTTAGTTTTATTTTCTTGATTTATTATACATATAAAATAGATCAGAATTTTTTATTTATTAAAATCACATATTAATTT
>NW_012029455.1:0-419 GCF_000956235.1 Wasmannia auropunctata | reverse complement strand
CTTAAAATTTTCGCATTTTCTTTAGATTCAAGAAACAGATTACTCGCAATAAGTCATGCATAATATGTCACCAGAAAGGGTTGTATTTAATTAATTTATCTTAATACTTGAATATTATATAATTATACGAATTCATTATTACATATTTTTAGATTTCTTTAGATTTCTTAATTTATCTTAACACTTGAATATTATATAATTATACGAATTCATTATTACATATTTTTAGATTTCTTTAGCTGTCAGTATTATGAGAAAAGTCTATCTAACATTTGGATCAGTGGATGTCTAAATGTTTCGATTAATAACAGGCAGACGGCAAGGTATTGCGCTGCTTGTACCACTTTGTGTATGTGACAAATATGCGCGCATGATGTATGAATTTATTGAAACAAATGAATTAACATAGCGATAATGAG
>NW_012029454.1:0-493 GCF_000956235.1 Wasmannia auropunctata | reverse complement strand
ACTTTCCAGCGAAAAAGAGTGCATTTTTTTTAATCACTCATCAAATACTACGTTGATTGCATTAGATAAATGCTGTGCTTATCCGAGATAACACGAAAGCGGAAGATATGCTAAATCTTTAAAAATGCTTCCTTTATCTATAGATTCTTCGATTATTAACTTGCAGTTAATATTAGTTAATTTTTCTTGTTATTTATATCAAAATATTGGATATATTTTATTTTATTTTAGATTCTAGATCGTATGTGTGAGTTACAACATTTTGTTGTAACGAAACGACAAGACTCAAAAAATTTTCACACCTTTTATCACAATTCTTATTAAGATATCTACAAGCATCAGAGAATCTATATTTAAAAAGTAGCATATATTTTCTGAACTATCTAGTATAATAGATCTAGTATAATAGATCTAGTATAATAACGTAACAGCGGATGAATAGTAACAGAAGATAAATATTAAAATTACAGTTAAAAATGATATTACATAATTT
>NW_012029453.1:0-1364 GCF_000956235.1 Wasmannia auropunctata | reverse complement strand
CCATCGCTCCTTTTCTTTACAATCTTTTATTTTAATCGATTACCTCTCTCGATTACTCTCGACGCTCCGAATTATTTCGATCCCGCGCTGCTCTCTCTTTCCGAAACTTCTCTAATCCTTATACATATCCGCGCGCGCGACGGTTAAATGAACTATCGACGATCGAGTTAGGCGGATACCGAATGACCTCGGGCTTAGGATCCGCCACGATTCTCCTTTTACACGGTTCCCTCGCACCATGCAATATTATTCGGTCCACTTGTCGGCACCCCTCGTCGGTCGGGGTCTGCTGCCCCTATGCGAGCTTCTCCCCGCGCGAGCCGCCCCTCGTAATCCTGTTACCGACCTCCACGCACCTACGCATTCGCGTACCCACGCGAGTGTCCCTGTTCCCTCGCGCTTTGTGCGCCAAAAAATAGCGTGCTGGCCCTTGCGAAGCTCTACTCGATGTGCATTCGCGAAACGAGAGTCGACGGACAGGGCGAAGATCGACGACTCTTCTGTCGAAATTGAGGATCTTCAGAGAGGACTGAGAGCTCAATTCACGCCGCAGACTCGTTTCGGTAATCGTCTTCTCCCCGCGCGTTTATAGAGATGTGCGCTAACGACGAGACAATTGATAGACCGTCGATAAGTACGACATAGGAAAAAGAATTCGGGGAGATACGCCCGGCCGTGCGTTAATCAAGCTCCGCGATCGGCGCGAGGCATCAAAGGGCATCACGATCGAATTGGAAATTCATTGCATGCAAATCACAAGGAGAGAAATTTATTTCCTCCTTTATATCCGGCGCGCGATCCCTTCGCTTCTCAATCATTTCTTTCCCTGCCTCCCTCCCTCCCCCCGTCCTTCCCTCCTACCTTCCTTCCTGTCAAACCGAGCTCGTAGCCGCAAATTAGCTGCTCACGGCGGCGGCTAAAAGAAAATTAAAAGAGGGTACCCGCCTCCCGGCAACCCCTTCTTTTTTCCCTGCAGCCTCTGCCCTCGTTCTCCCTTGTTTTTAGCGTCCCGGGAGAGGCGCGGCTACCTCCTCGCGAAATTTCAGGATCCCACCATTTTTGCGTCGCGCGCGGGCTGTGCCATGCTCGAGACGTGGATGGAAATTGCAGACGCGAGCAACGAAATTTGTATAACGTCGAACATACACTCCTCGGATAATTCTCGGATATCAAGAATCAGCAAGGCAACACCGTGTGCGCTGGATATATACTCTTGATGATTCATCATGATTCGTCCGCGATTCAACCACGACGCGACGCGCGACAGCACACACGCATACACACGTAATCCGTACGAAACATAACAGTAATGTGTATACAAAGGACCCCCGCAACGACAATCCATTCCATCTTTCCTTATCGTA
>NW_012029452.1:0-806 GCF_000956235.1 Wasmannia auropunctata | reverse complement strand
AAAAATATCCTATTATCATTAGAATGATCGCCCATCGGGACCTGTTCGCGTTCGGGCCCGGGTTGTGCCACGAGACCCCGTGACTCTCTATTGTCACCCGGAGCTCTCCGTAACAGAATACAAATTCAAAAAGCGGACTAGCGCGCGTCGAGGCCTCGCACCACTAACCACCTGCTGTGCAAACAGCGGGAATGTTATAAAAATCCGGTTCGCTGACTCTCAACCGAAGACGCGAGTGTTTAACGAACGCCACTATCTGTCTCGCCTCCGCGTTTACGTGGACCATATACGAAACAGTTGCACAAGCGATAAGGACAAACTGTAACAGCGGCCTTGGCCTGATAAATCTTGGTAGTTGTTGTGAAATGTTGCGACAAATGCGCTTCGATCTTCAACTCCTTTGAACATTTCGCTGTTGAGCATGAGTCTACATATGTAAAAGAAGCTTCGGAGTATCCTCGAAAATATCAGCTGTCAGATTTGTCGTGCTTTTTTTAATTTGCGAATCCTTCGATTTGTTGATTTTTTATCAAAAAAAAAAGAAGAAAGAATTATCGGATATTATCGCAGCGCGAACAGTGGATCTCGGAAGAGTCGCGAGTGATTGGAAGGCACGCGCGCACGTGTGTTTATTTTATCACAAATTAAACTTCAAAAGTACAAATAAGAAGAAAATAATTCTACGACAAGTTCGCCGGAGATTTGAAATTCTCAGTTTGTGCCTTTCGCGTAGCAGACGCGAGCGATTGCGACGGTAACGGAGAGCCGGCGCGACGCGAAACGACGCTCTCTCTCTCTCTCTCTCT
>NW_012029451.1:0-1199 GCF_000956235.1 Wasmannia auropunctata | reverse complement strand
CCTCTAAACCTTGACAATTCTCGCTTAAATAACCTCTCGTTTCCATGTAAATATATGTGTACGGCTACATCAAACGCATTTATCCTGGATCTTTCCGCGATTCATAATATAAATTCGCACGAGCATTTTGCTCGAATTTATTATGTATATTTAAAAAAAACTTTATTGTTACATATACATTATGTAATTTGCGCAACTTGGATTTAATACTTTTATAGTTTATTCATGTGTGAATATTCCTGAAATTTTTCGTGATGAAATATTAAAGACTTAGAGTGTGGAATAACGCGATTGAATAGCGATGGAATTTCCGTTCTCTCTCCAACGAGCCGGACTTGGCCCGTGAAGTTTATCAGAAATTACCATGACGGCGTGGTGGCACTGGTTGACGACAGTACCTATTTGCTTTCATTCAGTGATCAAAGAACGGCGTTAAGTCGATAATCTTTATTTCTTCGCGTGCACAGTGGATCCATTCAATGAATTCGCTCAGTCCATAGAACTTGTGCGCAATTTGGCTCGACACCGGAATTAATTATTGACTGCAGTACCGATTCTCTCTAATCGCGCTTTAAATATCCATTTAAATCTGCTTATAATTTTTCCGTTATCTTTTAGCATGGTAATGATCGCAGTATAACGTGCAAATTAATTATTTTTATTGAACCATAATGATATAAAACGACGATAAAAAAATAAATCTGTATTAAATCTGTTCTTTTTACAAAGAAAATTCTAAGTTCTATTAATCCACTTGCGATTACCGAAGAAGCTAGAATAGAGATAATAACGTTATTAATAAGAAATGTTTCCCGCCGCTCTTTTTAGCGGGTCAAGCGAACGCCGCGCATCGTGACACCTGTCATATTTCACCGAGTAGCAGCGTTTACAAAGTAGCCTCGGAAATTGGTACGAATTCGCGTGGAAGGGAAAAAAGAGCACGTAAGAAAGGAGTTCCTCGTGTTCGCTCGACCATCCAGACGGCCTGCTATTGGCTTGCCGGCTTACGTGCAAGTCGGCCATAATGCCCGAACCGGATGATGGAAAAGCCACCCTCGATTCGGGCCAATTAGCTTCCGGGCGAGTAAGTGGCAGAGAAACCCCCCAAGGATCCATTTCTCTCCCACATTCCCCCTTTCCCTCCTTCTCTTCTTCTACCGCCACCACCACCTCCTTCTCCTCCTCCTCCTCCACCTCGT
>NW_012029450.1:0-492 GCF_000956235.1 Wasmannia auropunctata | reverse complement strand
CGTACAAAATGCCCCGAAGGAAATATATGTACATAGCGATACACGGGGCCGGCTTTTTATCCGAGAGGACTTCTCTTTTCCGGAACTTTCGATGGTACGGCTGCAAGCTGTTGCCAATATACGGCCGGAGGGATATGTACATAGCTCAGCACGTATAGCGGCTAATAATTTTTTTGCGCTCATGCAACGCATTTGTTTTATAGCTTCGCGACAGGGGCAAAAATAGACAAGAGCGTGCGTTTACGATGAATTGTGTATAGAGCATGTTCAATTTCGAAATTGAAATTATACCGCTGTTAGATCAATTAGATATTATTATAATGAAGTCCGCACAGGCCGCAGGAACTCTTGTTCTGAAAACACGATCTAACTAGAAAAACAAACTATATTGAAGCGTGTAGAATATTTATCATAAGTACGTTATAATAGACGCTTTCAGTTTCCCCAGATAATTACAGCTACCTTGTGGATTGTATAAATAGCGAACCGCAA
>NW_012029449.1:0-944 GCF_000956235.1 Wasmannia auropunctata | reverse complement strand
GGGGGAGGAAGGGAAAA
The DNA here is from genome assembly GCF_000956235.1 of Wasmannia auropunctata. Lineage (NCBI taxonomy): Eukaryota > Metazoa > Arthropoda > Insecta > Hymenoptera > Formicidae > Wasmannia > Wasmannia auropunctata. The sequence continues at coordinate 927 of NW_012029449.1, read as the reverse complement.
AGGGACGCGTCGAGGTGTTATTTGCGTCGCCGTTTTTAGCGGCGGTCATGCGTGCACGCGCGATCGCGCGTCGATAGGCACACGCTTTACTTAACGTCGGTATTTTCAGTGCAGGGATCGATGGGACGTCCGAGGCGCGTGCAGTGGGTATCATCCGAGTCTGCGAAATATTACGCAAATTGCAATCGGTATATATCGGTAACAGATCGTTTCGCGTTTCCACGTGAATACTTCCGCGCGGATGCGTCGAAGCCCTGCTTCACTCTTCTCATGTGGGCGCGTCGTTGGAGCATCGACGCGCCCAAGCGCATGGCGTATATAACACATGCGCCCGTAAATTTGCCCGGGGCTACTGCAGATTTTGATTGATAACAAGTGTTTCAGATTACTGATGTTACCCGCAGTAATTCGACGTTGCGGTTGGTGGCGATTGATTGATAAAAAAAAATTATGATATCGGAAAAGACTGATTAGGCCTGACGAAAGGTGTAGGTGAGACTCGCGGGGCGCGGAGGGTAGTATAATAAAAGTGGCAGTCGCCGTTGCGGAAAAGTAAAGGGAAATTAATCATTCCTAAGCGCTACGCCCGTGTAGACCATAAGAACCATAATAATAAAATAATATTAATGAAAACACACACGTACACACAATAAATCATGCAAAATGATAATACGGCCTTGGCCGTAAGTATATAGAAACACCCTCGATTTATTGCATCTTCTCGGAAAAGGTGGTAATAAAAGCTAAAGGAGGACACGAATTATTAAAATTGTTATAACAATAAATGTTATTTCTCGACAAAACAGTGTTTCAATTTATATTTCTCTCGTTAGAAGGTCAATTTACGGGGGAAAGGGGGGAGGGGCAGGTAAATTTTGTCAATTTACGTCAATTTGCGGGGACGTGCTTTGTACTTATGGCCAAGAT
>NW_012029448.1:0-842 GCF_000956235.1 Wasmannia auropunctata | reverse complement strand
CTAATCGTGTGCATACCCTTTTGGATCTTGCCACTCGTAGGCGAGTTATATTCCCAAACTGTTGGAAATACTCCTTCATTTGTTCCTCGTAAAATCCATGAGGTATGTGTCCTACGTAGACTATTCCCCTATTTCTTGATTTCCGCGGTTTGAACTGTTTAGATTTCGGTCTCGCTAAACTTGCCTTATTATTTTTCTTGGCTCTCTCTGCTTTAGCCTCTGCTCTCTTTTTCTACAAAAAAAAAGAGCATTCATTGCTAAGTATAATAAACATTTACTATTCAAGTAAATGCAAATTCGTGTTAAGAATTTTATCAAAACTAACATCTCTTTATTTATAAAACGGCAACAATCATTATAATGATTATTAATTAATAAGCTAATAATAGTCAATGATAGTAATAGAAATTAGCGACTACAAATATATATAATACATTAAAAATAATCGGATAACTATAAAATATCACAAAAGTAGAATAAGAAAAAGGATAAGTTCGTTTTCTACCGAAGGAGGTTATGTCGATACCTTGAAAATTTGCTTGACATTTTTCACAGCTTTCTCGAGGCTGGCCCCTGCTTTTGGCTTCGACGCCTTCTGCTTGCTCTTGGCAACTTTTTGCAAGACCGACTTCTTGGCCGTAGCCTCTTCTCTCTTCACTTTCATGTTTCTCGAATCAATCAAAACAACACGCTGTAACAATCTCACGTGCCTCGCGGTTCGCGGTGCAATATAGGTTATGGGAAGCCGGAAGAGACAGCGCACATCAGATGCGTTCGGAAAACAACTGAATTTAGACTTTTGGAGAAAACGGATCTCTGATTGGTAGGTCCAAAAACTTTGG
>NW_012029447.1:0-405 GCF_000956235.1 Wasmannia auropunctata | reverse complement strand
AAAGATAACATTACGTAATATTCGTACATTTTGTTTAATTAATTCATCTATATTATCTTTGTTTTTAAAATAAACCTATAATTTATTTCGATCTTTAGCGACTTTTGCTTATGGTCATATTTATGCAATTACGTTGCTAGTTGGGATAACAAGTATTACAACGATAAAAGCAGCGCTACCAGTAATTTTAATTAACTCCCGTTCAAATTTTAAACAGCGAAAGTAGAATCAATTTTGTCCGCGTAATCTCATTTCAACGTGTACGTGATGGAATGTTATGCTATATTTATAGTCGCGTTATGCTATTCCACATGACGGACGATGAATTTACTTGTGAGGTACTACTCGTTACGCGCGTTTTCCAGTTTTTAACAAATTTTTAGGAGATCTTCGGGGAAAAGATAA
>NW_012029446.1:0-442 GCF_000956235.1 Wasmannia auropunctata | reverse complement strand
CGACTTCTAATCTTACTCTAATCAGCGTAACTAACCAAGTAGATTGAACAAAGGAAGTATTTTCAACAAAAGTAGACTTACAATTAGGGAAGTTCGAATTTCATTCAAATGATATTGCGCGGAGCATATTCATGCAGGAATGGAATAAAAATACGGTTCTATGAAAGTAGAGGTGGAAAGTGAAAGATAACATTACGTAATATTCGTACATTTTGTTTAATTAATTCATCTATATTATCTTTGTTTTTAAAATAAACCTATAATTTATTTCGATCTTTAGCGACTTTTGCTTATGGTCATATTTATGCAATTACGTTGCTAGTTGGGATAACAAGTATTACAACGATAAAAGCAGCGCTACCAGTAATTTTAATTAACTCCCGTTCAAATTTTAAACAGCGAAAGTAGAATCAATTTTGTCCGCGTAATCTCATTTCAACGT
>NW_012029445.1:0-839 GCF_000956235.1 Wasmannia auropunctata | reverse complement strand
TATTTTTAATATCGAAATAATATCTAGTAATATTACTTACAAAAATAATAATTGGAATTTGATGCTGTTAATAACATTGCCATGATCCGTATAAATGGCTTCAGACGTACAAAATAAAAGATTGGATTAAGCTGTCATATTTTTTGATTCGGAGCAATAACATTTTGTGAACGAGCGCGCGATATTATTTTTTTTATTTTTGAAAAAGCTTTCAATGGCAAGCGGAAAAAACTATTCCGCTTTCATGTATTCACAGCAAAAAGCTCGGCAGAAAAATAATCTCTCAATAACCATTCATTTTTGTCGATAATGCAAACAAAATAAATAGCTTTCGTATATACGGGAATAAAAAGGTACACGGTCTCATATAATTATTAAAATAAATTTATCCAATTTATATCCAATTGATGTAAAAAAATCAACAGTTTTTAAAACATATCGAAGTTTAAAAAAACTATTAGAGAGAGAGAGAGAGAGAGAGAGAGAGAGAGAGAGAGAGAGAGAGAAAAATAAATGTAACTACAAATCGGTGGTTTGTACGAGTCTAGTGATCAGTCCGCTTCATCAAACTCACACTGGTCACCGATTTGTGATTACAGTTACATATACATATATGTATGTCAATGAGTCAAACAAATAAATTGGTTTAAATCATATCACTCTTGAAATAAAATAAATTTTTCGATTAGATAGTTGGAGACGCATTAAAAATTTATACACATGAACGAATTTGTCTGTAAGAAAATAAATTAACTTATTGATTCCATTAAAGAAAATATTGGATTTCATCTGCGAGAAATGCGCGACGAATGGAAAATATATATTCGCGGAATTAATCA
>NW_012029444.1:0-924 GCF_000956235.1 Wasmannia auropunctata | reverse complement strand
GGAGGGGGGAGATACCAGGAGAGATTGTGATCAGTGGTTATTATTACCTTTTTATTACACTTCTACACTTGTAATTCTCCATCATTAATTTTCTTCGTTACGAGTAATAGGCTATAATGAGTTTTCTGAAAGAAGTTGCGAACAACTTTTAAGATTCAAAAACTTTGACTTTCTCTCAGGAAATGAAATTTATAGATACTTAATCAACTTTAGATATACATTATACCGAATCCGTATGATACAACCACGAATGTAATGCGAGGAGAGATGCGCGAGACGCATCGCGAATTGGTCTTTGAAGTTGCAGTGGCGAGGAGAGGACCCATAAGAAATTTTCTCCGGTCCGCGAGGTCTCGCCCTCATTTCGCCTGACTGCGGGGCGGGGGATAAGGGGGGCAGGCACCGAGGTCTGTGACCTTAAAAGTTGCTCCAGTCGGTACAGGCGTCGTTGCGGTGCAGAACGGCTGAGAGGAGCGAGGAAGCGAGGAAAGAGAGGGAATGATAGATCGGCGCGAGATAAGAGGGGGTTCGAAAAAGAGAGAGGGGGGAGGGGGAGTGAGAGAGAAAAGGGGAAGAGAGGGAGAAGGAGACAAGCTCGTTTATTTTATCGTACATACGGCCGCGCGAGTATCAACCACACCTAGCCGGCTGTTCGCTCTCCCGTACGGACGCGAGCCCGATCTGTCAGGTAGTCCGTGATACATGGGCATGTGCACATAATAATATCGCGTGGCAGCCCGCGAGATAGTCGGCGTGGGTCGACAGACAGGGAGTGCCACTCCGAACAAACCGCATCAGGTCTTTTTCGCTTCTCTTCCACACGCGCGCTGTTTCGCGGCGACGAGCGCGAAAGACTCGCTTTGCCCCTCTCGCAGTGGCGCAGAGCGCGCGGGTGCCTCTCCTCTTCCTTATCCGACCTTCCGC
>NW_012029443.1:0-1110 GCF_000956235.1 Wasmannia auropunctata | reverse complement strand
CGATATTGCTTCAAAACGATAAGATAACATTGTGCAAAATCACGTTTTGCGAACATCTCATTGCATTCAGCGATTTCGCTCGTTTTATCCTTTTCTCCCTTTTCCATCGATTTCTCCAAAATTGCAATTTGATCGGCCTCTTCGCTTTTTTATCTGTCAAGCGATCACGTGGTCGGATACCCTACGTGCCGAGCGGCTCGAGAGAGCGTGGCCTCAGTTGCGTCTCGTCTTTCACGGCGTTCGTGTCTCCCCATCGACATCGACTTCTCATCATTCTCTCTGTCTCGCTCCCTGCTCGCGTATCTCCCTCTCTCCCTGCCGGCGATAACGTATAAAAATAAATATGCCGTATCGCGGTAAATTACGACTGCTCGGCAGAGTGTGCCTCGCGTTCAGTAACGGAAAGACCGAGGGCAATCCGTGTTTCGCCGTCGCCAGCATTGCCGGCAGCAGAAACTTCTCTGTGAGCCACACGCTCGATATGAGGTGAGCATATACCTATAACCCAGGGCTGTAGCACACGGCGGGCATCTCTTGCGTTTCGGCTGATCGACGAGAGCCTTCGAACGTCGTGTAATTCCGTCGCGATTCCGGCGCCCCAGAAATTGTTTCGATCTCATGATCCTATATATTCATAGTCCGATTATACTTGAGATCGCATATATATCGAAATGCTACATCGTTGCATTGACTGAATAAATTTCTAAAGTCTCCAAGATCAAACTTGAGACGATCTTAGAGATATAAGACCAATACTGACCTAAGGACAGTATTGTGAATATTAATTGTCCTTAGATCTGCCACGCTCGCTCGTGATACTCGATTTCACGGTTCGGCTGTTTGTCCACGTCTACCTCTGGCGCAATAGTCACGCGTACGTCGTCTGTCTCTATTAAAAGAGAGCTCCGGAGCTACGTCTCTGGGATCCGTCATCGAATCTTCTTTCTCTCGTACAAAGAACGCGTGTCTCGAAATGAAAATCGATTAGTTGCTAAATACGAGATACAGAAGGTAGAATAAATAAGGAAAAAGTCGGTATTAACGTCGCAAAATTATTCATACGTAATTGGAGGAGTTCATAAATAATTTAACAATATGATATGAAAACAG
>NW_012029442.1:0-831 GCF_000956235.1 Wasmannia auropunctata | reverse complement strand
TCTCTCTCTCTCTTTCTCTTTGAAACATTAGCAATTCTATGATCGCCACCTTTATTTATACGCGCCGTTCTTGCCACCGACTCTCCTATCCTCTATTCGCGTTCTCGCGCGACAAACACGTATACGCGACACATGGACGCCGAGACCGTAGTATGTAGATATAGAGTGCTTCAGAGTTGCCATCATCAGCTCTTTATAATTTTTAAACAAGGACTAATGAATAATCTTTCCTCTAAAGAAATCGTCAATTGCGTTCTACGTCTTTTTACTGTAACAGTTTAAGAAAACCGTTCGTTTATTTCTGCTAATTTCTGCGAATACAAAGCTCAAATTGCTGCATCTCTGGTCCAAATGATAATTCTGAACCACCCCGTACGTTACGTAACGCCTGCAGGGTGGAAAGAAAGCGTGCCCCGGCATCGCGGGTGGAAAAACCGCGACGGTGCGGCGGTGGACGTCGCCTTGTTACAAAATACTTTAATTAATGACTCCTCGGAACAAATTTACCTTCATTATTAGCACATTCATGCCGGGCGACGCGGACGCGCCGCGTACGTGAACGCGCGCACGCACAACACGTGTATCCGAGGAGGCACAAAGCCCGGCATTGTGTGGAGCCACTCATAAAAGACGCCTGTTCTTGCGCGGGCTTTAAATAATTCAATTCACCGAATGCTCTTCCTCCACCGACTGCATCGCTGCCTTTTGCTGCCTTCTCGCCGGAAGAAGCGCAACGCGAAAAATGGGAGGAGGATAGCCGGCGTTGTGGAGGAAGTGGAGAGGAGAAAAGCGAAGCACGAGATACATCATGGACTACGAATGACCGTTGGA
>NW_012029441.1:0-485 GCF_000956235.1 Wasmannia auropunctata | reverse complement strand
TGAGATCATCCGGGATCTATCGATCGATCGCACATATATACGTCTTTTGTTTTGATAGGCAAATATTTGTTTGAAATTAATGGTCATATGTATACTCTTAACTTTTTATGGAACGTGGCTATCGAAGAAATGTTCGCTGAATTTCATTAAAATTCACTGATAGCCGTTACAAATGTAAGCAACAGCTAATATCGCGGATACATTATCGAAATAAGGAATAAAGATCGCCGGTTTTGAATTTACACACTTCGCTCGCGTATATTTGCAAGTTAACTATCACAAAAATTCTTTCCGTTGGCAACATGTTGTGCAGTCTAACTGCCATGTGACTGCATATATTAGATGCATTTCCCGTAGAAGGAGGCGAGTGATCGCGCGATCGGCAATTATGAGTTTCGCGAATAAACTGGAATATCTGCGGATAAGCCGAACGAGTCTCGTTTTGACATCGATGACGATTTGTCGATTACGAGAGAATTTAACGT
>NW_012029440.1:0-1876 GCF_000956235.1 Wasmannia auropunctata | reverse complement strand
ACTTTTAATTGCTTTTTCTGCCTATATAAGTAATATAAAAATGGCGCATCTTATCAAACTGATGTTAAACGATAAAATAATCATATTACCAGCCGCGAGGATTAAACTATCTTACACGAATTAATTATTTGCACAATTAATGACGGCCAATGATTTTCTACGTATATTTATGGTTTCAGAGACAAATACATGTTAATATAAATAAATTCATACTCGTAAAGAGAGAAATAGAAAATGGTGGTTGTTGAAAGTTGTAGCGACAAAGAGAAACATTTCTCGCTACCCGTGAGAAATGTATCCCTAAAGCTAGGATGACTCGCCCGGAGACTAATCGCTTTAATGAGACAATTAGGCGATGGTACTCATTGATAAGACGGGTTTGTTTTGTCTGCTTCAACCGAGTCGATGTATTTCTCCCCACTGAGATTGCGGCGCGTCAAAAGGTTCTCGCGGCTCGTTTCGTTCAGATAAATATTCATTATCGCTGATGTGCTTTTCGTCCCCTCGACTAACAGTACATGCATCGACGAAACAAAAGATTCGTCGAAGGCGAAAGATAACAACGCTATCGATAATATACATATTTCGCCATTGTCATTGCGCGATGCGCGATAAAAGTTCGTGGTTTTATAGGTATTCGATACTGAAGAAAGAGAATTGCTGCTACAATGACGTAATAATATATAACAATTGTTATATTAAATCAGAATATGAAGTACGTTCGGAAATAAATGAGTTGCGCAAAGTATTAAAGTGAGATGATAACCCCGATGATGTAGAGAGATTTAATATTGATCTGTCGCTGTGTTTCGAGTATCTCCTCTCACTATACATTGGGAGGATATTTTTAGAGTCCGGCCTATGTGTATGTGTGTGTGTGTGTGTATGTGTGTGTGAGCTCACATGGCTCCCACGATATTTCGTCGAGTGTTAAGAAAACCATGATTTGCATTTTCTGAGATAACAACAGCGCTCTGATTTCTAACACTTTGTATTAAGGTCATCGAGGTCTTTTCGAAGAAAGATAGGAACGAGAAAAATGTACCGTATGCAACGTATAGGAAAGCAGGGGTGGCTGATCTCGAAGCCGACGAGCGTACGGCGGACTGTTCTTCCCGGAGAAGGGAACGATGGAGGAGGTGGTGGAGAAGGAGGAGGCATAGGCAGGCGCGAGGTGTGCCGCTGGGTGCATAAACAACGTTGTAAGTCGACGAAGCACGCGTGGCTCGCATAAAATCTCATAATGCCCTTGTCCAAACAAACGCACGGTGGCGGTGTTATGGCGTTCGAGAATTTACCACTCCGGGATCTCTTCCTCGAGAGCGCTGGGGCCCCCGGGAGAATGGCCCGGGAGAGGGTTCCCGTGTGCGTGCGTAGGAGATGCAACGCATCTCGAATATCTGACCGTTTAAATGTATAAACCGCGCCCCTCCGATCGAGAGAGAGAAAGTGTCCGCGTCCGGTCCGAAGACGCCGCGCCGCGGCCGGGCGCGTCCGCTTCTCACAAACCGCGGGGCTTAATCCGATTGTCGAGCTTGTACCATCGCGCGTCCCTTCGGCGAAGGTGCGGGATTACAAGCGACAGATTAACGGGGATGTCTCTCCTGTAGAACACACTGTCCGGGATTATCCCAACTCTCGGGCGCGTACCATTATGCCGGTTTAGTGAAGTAAGATAATTTGCACGGGAACAAGTTGTCGTTTCTTATACCTTTTTTGACTATTTTATTTTTACTTATCTATTTACCTTATTTATTTGTCACGTCTATATATATTTGGGATGTCTATATATATTTGTCTATATATATTTGGGACTTATTGTCTGTAATAACTATATTTATGCATATACAAATATCATTGATACGATTAAATAACA
>NW_012029439.1:0-432 GCF_000956235.1 Wasmannia auropunctata | reverse complement strand
TTACGATGGCTAAATTACACTGTAATTTACGAAAGATTAAACTCGTAAATAGAAACAGAAAGAGATATCGGATGTCTATTCAAATCTAAAATATAGGTATATAGTATAAATTATTCTGTTGAAAGCTTGAATGTGTCAAACTTCATCTAATNTTTAAAAAAAAGTTGTTCAGAAAAGATCTTCAGTAAAGTGTCGAAAGATCAATAACGATCACGGAAAATAATCCTTACAGTTGGAATGACTAAGACGGAACGTTGGGACGGCAAGAGAAAGAAGATTGGAAATGTCGACGAAAGAGAAAGCAAGAAAGAATGAGAGAAAAGATGCAGCGAGAGTGGGGTACACTTGACCAACAGGTACCCGGTGAGGTCCCCCATAAGCAGTCCCATCATTGGCTCGGCCCACTCTCCCACTACCACGTGGGGGCTTTCT
>NW_012029438.1:0-1112 GCF_000956235.1 Wasmannia auropunctata | reverse complement strand
TAAATTATTATAAATTATTCTTTTCGGAATTATTAGTGACAGGCAAAATTCCTGAAAATTCTTTCACTGAAATCTATTTAATTTGATGCGTGCATTATATAATGCATTAAAAAAATTGTTTCCGTTCAAAAGCGCGAAGAAACTGTGAGATAATGCCAATGTCGTAGCTGCATTATATCGTATCGCGCTATTCCCAATATCTCGATTAGAGTGAGAATCTCCCCGAAAGCTACGTGCCGCTGTCGGCGCGGTAGCGGTTACGGGCCGATTTAGAAGTTGCGGTCCGCGCCGTAAAATCTCGAAAACTCGGGGAACGTCTTAATACAAGTTTTTCCACGGTACGTTGGTAATCGTACTTTGAAACGAAAAGTTTCTCGGCGGTGAGGAAGGGAAGGCTGCTGCCACTCTCTCCATCGCCATCGCCGCAGGCACAGGGCCGCGCCGGAAGCCGGCGTGCAAATCGCGCGCGTCGCACAAAGAGCGCGACCCGTACAAAGCCCGAGAGTCGCCAATTGCGAGTTTTAACGAAATTGAAAATACACAAATTGACATATGTTTAAAGGAACATTTTACGGGATTAAATTTTTTGATTAAACTGACGATTCCGTTATACGTACGAATTTTCGCCAACAAATGGAGCGTATCGCATTGTATAAATTGTTTTGCAAATAAATGCGCGAACATTGCGAATCTCTATATCGAATTTTTTTCGCATTTTTAGATTGCAAAATGTCAATTTTGTATCCTATAAAAATCCTGTTTTTTTTTTATATGCAAGAATTCGAGAGGTGCTAAATAGAATTTTGCATGGACCCTTTATGCGTGCCAATATTAAGAATATTATAAACTATTTTTTCTAGAATTATTATAGTGTAATAAACAATATATTTTTTATCTTACAGCTTATTAATAACTTTTTTATTTAATTATAAAATATTATTTGCAGACCGCTCGTGCCAGGAAAGAAAAAAACATAAAAATTTCCAAATAATTTGAAAGAGGAAGTAATTTATAATATTTTTAATTTTACTTATATATCAATAGCGGCCCTGTTCGGATCGCACCTATTTCTATCCATTTCTAGAGAGAGAGAGAGAACGGGCGAGCAGCCC
>NW_012029437.1:0-448 GCF_000956235.1 Wasmannia auropunctata | reverse complement strand
AAATATGACAAATCAAATCGATTCCCGATTTAAAATTAATATGTCACAGATTGATTTTGACTGTATCTTTCAGAGGACTATAAATACAAGTCTCCCCGAGATATGTGGAACATGCTCGTCTCTCATTTAGCTCGCTGATTCTCGCTCAGGAAAAAATGCATGAATTCAGGGGCGTAATTATGTTTTGGCAAAAAAAAGAGTCTTCATCAGTAAAAATACCGCAGCATAAACTAGGAAATACATAGCGATGAAAGAATAATTTATACGATACGGACGGATTACCATGTTACTTTGGATGCATGATCTGGCTTTGTGCACATAGCGACAACTTCACGCTGACGCTCCTTTGTTCGATGGCCGTTTAAACGCTCAGAGCTGATACGATGCGCGCTTGTCGCATCCGCACCTGTGTGTTCATTATACACGCTCGCGAGACTTTGAACTCGCA
>NW_012029436.1:0-715 GCF_000956235.1 Wasmannia auropunctata | reverse complement strand
GCCGGGGAGGAGAGCGTCGAGGGCGAGAAGGGTTCCGGGGGACGGATTCTTGTGGACGAGCGGGGCGGGAGGGCAAGGAGTGAACGCGAGAGCTTGACGAAGTCGCGACGGGGCCTGGTGGGGGATCCGCGCGTATAGACCGTACAGTGTTATAGCCTCGGCGCGGCGAGGGGTGACTCGTGGGAAGGGAAGCGCGGGGTGGGCGTGGTGGGGGAGCCATTCGCCTGAGTTCGCCAGTGCCGCAGTAGAGTAGCGGCCTTCGGCGTGATCTGATCTTGGGTACGGTGTCCCGCGTTATCCTCCTTTCGCGCGCGCGCGCGCGAGTTCCCGCGAGAGAGATCGTCGCGCAAATACAATATTTAACTGTAACATACGTTCCGCGGGTGTGCGTGCATGCGTGCGTGGCGTACGTGTGTCCTGTGTGTAAAGTGTGTATGTGCATTTTCCCCGAAACTAGCAGTTTTTTTCTTCCTCCCCGTTCCTCTACGATCCGTGAGATTGCAGTACCGTGCTTTTGTATTATGTACGCGGTGTAACAGTGTGATCCGTCGCTCGCCCAGTCTAGTTTAAATTGCCCATCTTATCGTTTCGGAATGAGAGGAGTGCACAATCGGAGGAAAATCGGATAGCTGCTTAAGCAGGAAGATCGTAAAAGAGTAGGGAGACAGAGATGCAGTCGGCCGCCTCGTTTCCCGATCGACGATAACGCGTCGAG
>NW_012029435.1:0-814 GCF_000956235.1 Wasmannia auropunctata | reverse complement strand
GCGCGCGCGCGCGCGCGCGAGAGAGAGCACATGTGCGTGAATGCACGCGGAGTATTTTTTGCGGCAGCTATAGCGGAGAGTCAGTCGTGCTTGAGTTGGCCGCTCGGTCGGTCGCCTCTGGTCACGAGGGGGATACACGTCGGCGAGGGACGACCGAGGTGGTGGTAGTTCGAACGTTCAGCGGCGGGGTGCCGGGGAGGAGAGCGTCGAGGGCGAGAAGGGTTCCGGGGGACGGATTCTTGTGGACGAGCGGGGCGGGAGGGCAAGGAGTGAACGCGAGAGCTTGACGAAGTCGCGACGGGGCCTGGTGGGGGATCCGCGCGTATAGACCGTACAGTGTTATAGCCTCGGCGCGGCGAGGGGTGACTCGTGGGAAGGGAAGCGCGGGGTGGGCGTGGTGGGGGAGCCATTCGCCTGAGTTCGCCAGTGCCGCAGTAGAGTAGCGGCCTTCGGCGTGATCTGATCTTGGGTACGGTGTCCCGCGTTATCCTCCTTTCGCGCGCGCGCGCGCGAGTTCCCGCGAGAGAGATCGTCGCGCAAATACAATATTTAACTGTAACATACGTTCCGCGGGTGTGCGTGCATGCGTGCGTGGCGTACGTGTGTCCTGTGTGTAAAGTGTGTATGTGCATTTTCCCCGAAACTAGCAGTTTTTTTCTTCCTCCCCGTTCCTCTACGATCCGTGAGATTGCAGTACCGTGCTTTTGTATTATGTACGCGGTGTAACAGTGTGATCCGTCGCTCGCCCAGTCTAGTTTAAATTGCCCATCTTATCGTTTCGGAATGAGAGGAGTGCACAATCGGAGGAAAATCG
>NW_012029434.1:0-354 GCF_000956235.1 Wasmannia auropunctata | reverse complement strand
TAAAAATGTAGAGAGGATTAATACGATAAAACTATCATATTAATGAGATAAATACACATAATGCGAAAGTAGATTCGAAAAAACGGACGAACGTGGATTAATGCTTATCGATCTTTCCAATTCCTGCGGACCCCTTTCAGGCCACATTCTCGTTTCTCCGATATCGCCGGCTTCCGCCGCGTACGATAGATTCGAAACGAATCGTGGTCGGCTCGCTGTATAAACGAACGATTCCAACTGCCATATCAACGCGAGAGCTGACGCGCGCAAAAAAAAAAAGATCGATTAGGAGCGCTTCAGCCAAGCAGAAAATGAGGCTGCATGCATAACGACGAGAAGGAGGAGAGAGGTACA
>NW_012029433.1:0-408 GCF_000956235.1 Wasmannia auropunctata | reverse complement strand
ATCAATTCGATGAGTCATTTCTCGCTGGGTTCTCGTGCGCGGTTTCCAGATTTCTTACATAGAGAATCAGGCTGCTTTTGTTTATATCCTCATCTAGTCGAGGCTGCCCGACTCCCGTGTGACTCTCGACTCCCGTATCAAATCTGGAAACACAATTTGTGTGACGTGTCATTTGGAAAATTTATTAAACGCAAGACAGAAGAGTTAAACGAATGATTATTAAATCATTTATTTATTAAATCGCAATTTAAAGATAGCGGGGATCTATTTCACTCGCTCGTATGACATGTACACGTGTATTTGCGACAAGAGGGTAGAGAGAATCCGGGATAGGTGTACGTCTCCGACAACTTCGAAATATCGTCAAAGTTATCCGAGCAGCATGATACGGCAGGAGCCACCAAGAGG
>NW_012029432.1:0-1104 GCF_000956235.1 Wasmannia auropunctata | reverse complement strand
TATATATATTTTTTTTTTTAAATAAATATATAAAAGAATAAAATGTATAAAACTATATAAAAATATAAATAAATATAAATGTCAATTAAGTAATCGAGCAATACATACATAAAGCAAAAACGCCAGGTATTGTAATATAATTAAAAAGATTATTTTTCTGTGAAAAGAGATTATGTATGCCTATTCAATATTTTAACATAAAAGATCGAAGCTATACAAAGGCAAAGGCAGGATTCTTTCCTGTCATCGGGGCGTCGTTAGGTACTTTGCTTACAGCATTAGGGGATTCGAGTTTAGGGTGCGGACAAGCGCCCCTAGATCAACATCTCTCTTTGTCAGATCTGATCAGGGATATTCGACTCGGTTTACGCAGGCGGTGGGGTCAGACCTCGACGAGTTCAGGGGAAAGTAGAACGGAGAGCTCCCCGGCGCACACAGGCTCGCCGGTGAAAACGAGGAAGTTGGGTGAAAACCGTCCATAGGACGTCGAAATCACGTAATTACAGTGCCTGCGAGCGCGACACCGTCGCGGGCAACAGCTTCTTGCCAAATCGCCTTGTGACTCGCGCCGCTCGCGCCGTCTCGCGAATATACATTTCCATCTCGTCTCTCTCGTTGTCCTCCCCTCCCTCCCTGCAGCTGTTTAAATGCCATCTCGCGTCTCGCGTTTTTCATTTCCGCGAAAAAGCAACCCTCCATTGCGCTCTCCAATGGAGCTCTTAATTTAATCCCTCTGTCCGTATAGTAATACTTGTCTTTGTCCCGGCATATCTACTTCATCCGCCGTCCACCGTTTCGCGTTATCTCGTTTGCCTTCTCACTTTCCGTGCTGAAAAACACGCACGTTATCTTTCGTGTCTCTCTCTCTCTCTCTCTCTATTTCTCTCTGCATTTCGATAAAATGTATACGCAAACGTTGTTTTTCAGTTACCAATGATTTTATGTTTCTCCGATAACGTGTAATTGAATGTGGCTGCGCCACGTAATTGCCGACGATAAGAACGACACGAAGGTTGGCGTGTGATACCGCGTCGCACGGCCGATGAGGTTGCGTTTTCGACGGAAACGCACGCTCTTCCGCATGCGAACGCGTAATCCGCGGCC
>NW_012029431.1:0-1160 GCF_000956235.1 Wasmannia auropunctata | reverse complement strand
TATGCTCCAGTAGATAATTTTTTTTAAATAGTAAATTTTACAACTTTTCAATCGGATAAAGCGATAGATAAAAATAAGAATAAAATTTTTCAATACATCACGTGTGTATATTATTAATATATTATCTAAGCTCGCGTGCTATTTTAAGAGAAGATTATAATCATATAATAAAATTAATCATAAATATTAGTATTAGTTATATAACAACAAAGAACTAAAACCTAAAGTCATCCTCGGAGGTCAAGATTAATATGTTCAATTAGTCAAATTTCTGAATTATTCTGCGCGTTAGCATGTCGAATCAAAGGATCTTTGATTTCCAATGTCGGAACAGCCAAAGCTTAAGGACAATCAGAGACATTTTGCGGAAGATGAACAGCGGTATTTGAAAAGGCGCGAGCATTATCGGAACAATGATATGGGATCTAACATAGACGATCGCTTCGGAAAAATGAAATAATAGCAACGGCACTCTCGTATAAGTAAATATCCTCCACAACAACGAACTACACCATTTACGTTCTGTCTTTGGCTTGGGTTTCGCGAAGTTTGTCACTTCCTAAAGCAGACAAAAGATAATTACTATCCTAGAGACGAGCATAACTGAACCAGAAAAGAAGCGACATTCTAGCGAGAGCAAAAGAAAGAGACTCGATTCGTGCAAACTCAAATTCACCAATAAGCAGCGGTACGTTCGCAAGAGTGTGAACCAATTGCTAGAAAAAAAAACAAAGACAAGAGGAAATACCTGCACAGTCATTTCGGAGTCGCGCTGATTCTCGCTGATTAACGACTCGGCCATACTTATGTCGTCAAACTCTTCCTGATCCAGCATTATCGAAAGCTCGTCGTGCGTCCTCGTGTCCATGCCGCGCAGGCAACGTCCGCACAATTGACCTCGTCTGTAAAGACGTATTCGCTTGTTGTACGCAAATATTGCCACGCCATGATATCATCACGCAAAAAAATTTCATGCCGACGAGTCCGTTCCGACAGCGTGCAACTTTTTAGCGTTCTCCAATTCCACTCTTATTTACATTTAAAGATCCCGCCCGGCGATGTAGCTTTTAATTAGGTATGTGGAGCGATCCACGTCGCGATTCAAGAAAGGGAAACGAATGGGAACGCGCGTACCTGACTTCCTCCAAGGTGCTAATCTC
>NW_012029430.1:0-749 GCF_000956235.1 Wasmannia auropunctata | reverse complement strand
CTCTGATAATCCACTTAACGACCTAACGATAAATCGTGAAAATAATAAATAAATTTCGATT
This sequence comes from Wasmannia auropunctata, assembly GCF_000956235.1. NCBI lineage: Eukaryota > Metazoa > Arthropoda > Insecta > Hymenoptera > Formicidae > Wasmannia > Wasmannia auropunctata. Next base: position 688 of record NW_012029430.1, on the reverse strand, counting down.
TGCGAAATAAATTATTAGTTATGTATAAAATATTCCACTATTTTTGTATCCAATTTGATTGACCAGATTATTCTTATGATCAAAATCTAAAGTTTATACTTATATAAAAAATTGAAGCAATGTTTCCGGAACTGAATTACACTAACTGTGCGAGACACTATATTTTATACACGTATAACTTGTAAAATTTTACGACCAGGTAACTAAACAATTTGAGAGATAGAAAGAGAAAATGTAAAAGGTAAAACGCGCAAATTGTATAGGAAACAAGAAACTGTTTGAGAGAAAATGCAAAGTCCGATTGCGCAAAGGTTCCGTCGAGAGAACTTATATAGAAAAGTTAAAATGGAAAATTTAACGCTCGTGAAACGACTCGGACTCATGAAAGTCAAGTTGATGTTCGTATGCAAGTACCGTGACGAAAATGTAAGCGTTTCGCGAAAACAATCGTGAATAGTCGCGCTTGAATTACTCGACTTAATAATTAAGGAAATAAAACTTCTCTACAGATGATCTCATTTTCAGCGTAAGAGACACTCTTAGGCAAAGTAAGCAACCATAAATCTAAAATACGATATAATGATACACATTATTTAAAATACTCGTCAATTATGCGAAAACATTATATAATGCAATATTTCTTGGAAAATCACTTAAGTATTCTTACATAAAGCATGAATATTTTTAT
>NW_012029429.1:0-981 GCF_000956235.1 Wasmannia auropunctata | reverse complement strand
GTCGCATCGTTTCTAATGAGCCATGTGCAATTTACAGCACTAATTTGTAAATTGTGAAGAAGCATTTTTTCTTCTCTCTGTATATTACAACATATAAAATGAAAGATAAAGATTTTCCTCAACATAATATTACGTGTTCGCTTGATTTTCCTCTCCCATCCTGTCTTAACGTTACTCTCAAACTGAAGAAATGTAATTCAGAATTAGGTGAGAAGAATATTTATAGGCCGTAATTCAAAAGAAACATCGTTCTCTCAGAAACGGAAAACGTCTGGATATAACAGGTAACGATGACACCTGAAACTCAGTAATCGTGCACGTCGCTGCTCCCGTTTCAGTCATTCGCTCTTATCAAACGGACAAAAATAGAAAGTGTTCAACGTGTAACGTCAACGTCCGCACGCCTGTTCCGTCTGCTGAACACTCGTCTCGACATTGTGCCGAATAATCGTGTAATCACAATCGCTACATACATTTAATTCTTTTTTAATCGTATAAAGATCCCAAGAACGTTCCGTGTTTGATCAGCAGGCGTGTGCAACGATAATACGGCTAATGTACAGCGTCGTGCCCGCGCGCGCGAAGAGAGATGGAGTACACGATTTTCGTATTAATTTTACTGCATCGCGGGATAAGGTATAGCCTCACGCGCGCGTTTCGTGAAAATAACACGAATTTTAATTTCGGTCGGAGTATACCTGCGTTTCGCGACAGGAAACAGATAACAAGCACGATTCGCTATCGGACGAATAGTAAATTTATTACATATATCTGTAGTTCCGCAATTATATTTTACGTTTATAAAAATGTTTCGCGCGAAATTGTATATCTACGGTGAAAATACGCTGAAAGGTCCTAATCTTTTTTTTTCCGAGGTGTCCAATATAACCGCGGGGACCATTACACGAATAAAATCTCTCGTTTTCCCGTTTATTACGCTACTTCTCCGGGGGCCGATGCGTATACGCCGCCGTGACACTA
>NW_012029428.1:0-718 GCF_000956235.1 Wasmannia auropunctata | reverse complement strand
GATTTACCTGAATGAATAATTCATAAAATAAATAACCCGTTAATAAGAAGATCAATAATTACCTTCAGCTATTCTCGAAATCGGTCTGGTCGGATTGTTGCAACCAAAGCGGCAATTGCATTGAATTTGACGTCGTCGCATCTTTCCTCGTTCGATACGGCCGACGAGTCTCCATTCGCGGCTCCGACCACGACGCACAAGCGCTGGGACTACGGACTTGAAAATAGAACGGTGTATGCATATCCGGTCCGAGTGGTTCGCGGCTTCTTCCGATATCCCTACATGCGCACGTCGCTTTAAGTTTGGCGCGAAACGCGCGCGGCGCGCTCGAGTCGGCGCGGCTCCGGCGGCCCAGCTGGCGCCAGCGGCGCGGCTGGAAAACAGAAAGCCAAACCGGTCATGGGAGGCTAGTTAACGACTGTGCACCACGCTTGTGAGTTCTGTTTTTCTGGCGGAACGTATAGCGATATAACATTTTACGCGGACGCCGCGGGAGTAGCACGACGGCCAGCCGGTATTTATAAAAAAGATGGGAGCGTACTTGTCGGAGCCGATTACGAAGAAGGAGTCGAGCGACGAAGTGGGAAAGGATGTCGCGTACGGCGCGAGCTCCATGCAGGGCTGGCGGATCAGTCAGGAGGTAAGCGGGAAGTCGTGTGTCGTCGCGGCGGCAGCGACGGCGGCAACGGTCGCGACGTGCGCGCGCGCGCGCGCGCGC
>NW_012029427.1:0-1330 GCF_000956235.1 Wasmannia auropunctata | reverse complement strand
CGAACGTAATATAACTGGCATAGAATTTTTTCAAGTTCTAATATATCGATCGACAATTTCTGAACTAAATTCTACAAAAAAAAATTAAAGAAATGTCAAGTCAAAGATGTTAATTGCAATCTGTTAGAGAGAGAGAGAGAGAGAGAGACAATTCTTCGCAGCCTATTCTTCGGCATAATAGCTAGTCGAGTTCCATTTCCTGAGTTCTCAGAAGCAGCGTCGCCGCGGCACGCGCGATTCCGCGGTGAAAATTTCTCACCGTGGCCTACGGCAGCCGAGCGGCAGGAAGAGACACCTGGAAAACAGCGGAGTGCCGCTTCGTCGACGAGGAACGCGCCCCGCCGCGAAGGAAGTGACTTCCTGCGAATCGCGAAACGGTAGAAATTTCGCCTGTTATTATCCCCCGATCGTGCGGCGTGACGCGCGGCCTTCGGAAAATACCCGCGCTCGCACATACGTGAAACGAAGGTGGGGGGGGGCTCGAAGACGAACCGCAGGCTGGCCTTGCGGAAAGAAACAAAGTGGAAAGAGGCTGAAAACGCGTTGTCTCTCCCGCCGCCCCGCCGTACGCCCGTCATCTGATTGTACGTTGCCGGCGCACCGACGCTACGCCTTTTTATTGTCGCGTTTGTTTTCATATTTCTCACACATCGAGTCTAGGCTACACCTTCCACCGTTCTATTCGCTGCTCGGCGAGACGCGAATGGCGCGAATGGCGACGTCGTTGTCGGCGAGGACTACATTATTACGCATCTAGTTGCGACATTTATTTGAGATACATTAATCTCTCCCATCTTCGAGAAATTCCTTTATTGGAATATCGATCGTATAAAAGAGCAACATTTTTCCAATACAATAGAGGACCGAGTGTTATTTAAAAGATAGTTATTTTTCGTTAGAAATACAGTATCCGCGCGCGCCAATATCGAGACTACAGTGTATGGGCTTTTAAGTCTTATCGCTTCCGCTCCGAAACCAATTTCTAAATGAACGTTCTACACCGGAATGTTTATTCTGGTCCCGAGTCATACTCCCAGGACGGTTCGTTGCAATATTCAGGAAATCCTTTGCGCGCTCATCCATCGGATGGATCCCTCCCTGCTTCCGGCGAGCCGCTGACAAATGGATCGGCTATTTCCTCGAAGGGAGAGACCCACGATTAGCGAGCGTCGACAGAAAATTAAATGATGCCAATAACCATTGAAATAGCCAGTGAATCCCGATATCAATCTATTCCCATGAAGGAGTCGAATGACAATTGCTCGTCTGTACCGAGATCTTTGAGTGATCTTGAGACGGAAATTAACGAGAGATGCAAGAAGGACTGAAT
>NW_012029426.1:0-590 GCF_000956235.1 Wasmannia auropunctata | reverse complement strand
CCCGCCGCGGGTTTCGTGAAGTTGAAAAATCGCGAAGGCCGCGAATCGCGCCGTCGGCCTCGCGGCCCCCTCGAAAACGTCGCGAGACTCTAACGTGGTGGTCCAAACGATCCCGGCGCTTCCCCGACGCACCGGCGACCACGGGACGCGAGTGCTCGTGCGTCCGATCGACGCGAGTCGACGCGCAAGCGGTCAAGACGAGCGGGTGCGAATTCTGCTGGGACCTCAATTTAGTGGACCTCGACCTCCCGTGGGCATCCAGGCCGAATCGGACGCGACGATGGGTTCGAAGGACGAGTGGGACTACTTCCGCAACGGTAAGGAGAAAAAAGAAATAGAAATGTTTAGAAAAGTGCCTCTCGCGACGTTTTACGCACCGCTCGCGGGGTTTAACGCTACGCGAGGTGATCTCGAATTTATGTCGCGGTCGCGTCAGGAATGACTAGCAAATTTCAATCAGTGAATTTGAATCGCAAATGAACGCGTTGCGCGAACGTATTTGTAAATTCTGTTTTCACATACGCGGTCCAGAAATTCATTAATATGAAATTAATGTTGCTGAACAAAATGAAGTATTATTAAAATTTTTT
>NW_012029425.1:0-739 GCF_000956235.1 Wasmannia auropunctata | reverse complement strand
CAACATGCTTGATCGAAGAAAGCTGATTGTTGTAAGATACAAATCTTACGAGTATTCTTCGCGTGAGTAGAACGCGCGTTATGTTTCTTCAGGCAGGATAGTCACGAAGATTTCACTCCGGTGCACATATGCGCGACGCGCGAGCACATTCGCCTCGAGTCAATTCTCTTTTTTTTTTCTTTTCTTCTTCTTCGCTACATCAACGAGTAAATGAAAGTACACGCGCAGCGCGTACACATGCATGTACATGTGCGCGCGCGCAAATCACATCGGATCCGCGACGAAAAATTTGCGTAGTCAAGTCCCCCGCCGCACGTTGCGCCACTAACATATTGAAACGATGACGGAAAATCGCACGTATGATTAATAGCTCGCATTTACGGCCACGGCTCTCGGAGCAATTTTCCCGAAAGCTTACTTTCGTTCTACAGCTATATCTATTCATTTTATTTTATTCATATAATAAATCCATCCTATACGGCTGGATTAATACGGATTTAATATGGAAGTAGAACAAGCACGAATTTACGTACTGCGCGTTTTAATAATGATTATCAACGATTTCTAAATAATTGAGAATCAATCTTAAAGTTTAAAAATTTTTTTGTATAATTGCCGACGAAGATTCGATTCTAGCATTTAGTTTTGCGATGACGGTATGAATTTTGTATACATTATAGTAGGTATATCAAAGTATGTTCAATCGGTTAATTTTAATTATTTCGTGTGTTAGATGACA
>NW_012029424.1:0-137 GCF_000956235.1 Wasmannia auropunctata | reverse complement strand
AATTTTCCCGAAAGCTTACTTTCGTTCTACAGCTATATCTATTCATTTTATTTTATTCATATAATAAATCCATCCTATACGGCTGGATTAATACGGATTTAATATGGAAGTAGAACAAGCACGAATTTACGTACTGC
>NW_012029423.1:0-1398 GCF_000956235.1 Wasmannia auropunctata | reverse complement strand
TTTTTTTTTACATTTATCTGTATTTATCTTTGCGACTCTACATAGACTGAAAGACGATCGAATTTTTGGCATAAATTTGTGCCATCCTTTATTCGGATAATTAAGAGATATATGAAAAGTGTCAGTAATTTTGTGTCATTTTCTGTAATATAAGAGATATATGAAAAGTATCAATATTTTCTGTAATGCCACAGTGCCAAGTTATTTTTCTGCAATGCTAAAAGTTACTATTTGCGTACTATCCTTATATTGAAAACAAACGATATACCTGTTACATCAGAACCAATATTTTTATTGTACTTTCCTGCAAGCATCAGGTGTGCAAAGAGATTTCATACTAGAACAAATTCATGCGAGACTCAAAAGCAGTAACACTCTAAAGCGACAGAATTGCGTAAACGCAATAAAATTTCCGTCTCGGAAAGACTTGCTAACAGCTAGACACGCGATTACAAGCTCAAGAATTAAAGGTGTACGGTTTATTTTTTGCAAGAAACTGCGCACTTCTCTATCTTTAACCACGTCGAGCGAATAGATCGCAAGTACTATTTTATTGCTTCTTCTTATTCTCCTTGGAAACGTATCTTCCTTAGACGCGCTCGGCAAGTTTAAGAAAGCGAAAAAAAAAACCAGTCGCAAGTTTAGTTTCGCGCCGACTAGTTCTTCCGATCAACCTTTTAAAAGCGAGCGTATAGCTTTATTTTTTGCCGGTTTGTCGAGTAACGTAATTGCGTATCGATGGCGCTATTAGTGAATGCAACTCCAGCCGCTATAATGGGGAATGGGGAGGAGGCGAGGGGGCAGTTTTTAGAATTTTGATCTTCGCGACCTCGTCGGTCTCGTCTCAAATTTCACGTTGCGCGACTTAAAGCAGATCGCTACACTGGCGTAATCTCTTTTTCTTCACGGGTTAAAACCCCCGTGCCCGAGCACCTTCGGGCTGCGAGGACGGTTCTATCGCGCAATCTATTTCCGAGTTAATTACCGGCGAAATAAAGAAGTAGGTCGGGGCTGTCCTACGATGAGTACGGAATATCGCGCAGGAAAATTGCGATAACGAGCCGCCGAATTTAAATCCAAGTCCAGCTCCGGAGAGCGCAAACATTTTTACGACCGTGAACGTAATAATTAAGTGCGGTAATTAACTATACTTTTTTTGTATTTAACATTTTTAACATGCGCACTTTGAAACTGGCGAATATAATTTTTTTCCAACTAATTTCAAATGTAACTATTTATGAGGAGGAAATTACGTTTGTATTAATTAGGATGATGAAAAAATTTCTGTTTCAACGTACAAAAATATAAATAAGACCGGGAATGGAGATTTACTTTTCTGAATCTGTGTGAACAAAATTCTATTTACCTCTACCAGCTGGAGCGACAGACATAAACGTT
>NW_012029422.1:0-1183 GCF_000956235.1 Wasmannia auropunctata | reverse complement strand
GTTTTTGATCTCGGCACTTTCGGCGATTTGATCTCGTCGAGGCGCAATCCGGAGATTAGTGAAAAAGTACACGAGTCCAGCTAGCCGAGTTTCGAGTGCGCGATTTCATCTTCGTACTCGTCGAACGACGAAATCTCGTTACGTACCTCGTTGCCTTGGCGCTCCCCCTGGGGACGCGGAATTTTTCAATTTCCTGTCGCGCTCCCCAGGCTCGCGATCTCCCGATGCTCGTATTTCGCGAGTCTCTAGATACTGGACTCATTTCCGAGTTCCCGAGTACGCGCGCTCGCCCTGATAAAACGTTGCTCGCATTTCAGACGATTTATGAAACTTTCGCGCTTCCGCGGGCAGCGAGTACGCGCACCGGCGATATCAATTCGCATCGGCCGGTCAGTTCTCGCGAAATCTCGACAAGCGCACCGGTTGTTTTTATCGTGCCCCGTCGACGCGATGCGAACGACGATGCCTGATTTTATAACTCGGCGGCCGCGCGCTGTCGTGTCGCGAACACGTTTATCGATAAAATAAACGGTATATAAATGGAAACGCCATTTGGGTCCCTGTCTTCGAGCTTCGCGATTGTTGTTCGGATTGTCGAGACAATGCGACTTTACTCAAATGGTGAATCAATTGAACGTAATTTGACCGCTTTTGCAGAAACGCGCTCTGCGGTAAAAGCGTGACATTTATCGTATTAATTTATATCAACGTGGAATTGGAGCGGGGCAATGTTATTAATATACATAAAATAACCTATATCCTGTAAATACAGGTGTTATCGATTTACCGCGACATTTGCTCATCGTCTACGTGCACATTGAATTTTCTCGAAATTCTTTAAATTCCTGACAATCAATACCAAGTACGGATTTGCGGTGAAATAACTGTAGACTTTATTTCATTATTATTTTAAAATGTTGTTCGCTTTTCGCGATTTTCGTGCATTAGGTAATTTTATTCTTCCTTTTAAGCGGGCTTTAAAATTACCGTGCTTCAGTTAGAAGCTCATTCAGGGCAGTTCTACACTGTTAAATTCATAGTGTCAAATTAAACTAAAATTGAGTTATTTTTAACCATTCGTTGAAGTCGCCACTGCTCCTACTAAATATATTGTTAATTTAACTAAGTCAATGGAGTTAAAAAATTTAACTCAAGAAATGTGTTAACTTTGACTAAAATTTAA
>NW_012029421.1:0-371 GCF_000956235.1 Wasmannia auropunctata | reverse complement strand
TGGCTCGCCGACGCCGTTCGACCGTAACTTGGGTACGAAGATGGGCGCCAAGGCGGTGGAGTGGTTCAGTGACCAGCTGCGAAAGTGCACCAGCCCGGATGGCAAAACGTTCACTACGGCGGCGGACAGCGCGGTGATGCTCGGTATTGTCAGACGCCAGTACCGATACACGCCATTCACGGAGCTCATCGAGGTTACCGATTTTGAGTGCGTATTTGCCCATTGAGCCCTTCTAACGAGTCGTGTTATAATTTCGCTCGTGCCTAACGCATCTTGCCGTTTATCGCTAGGCATCGCATTCCGACATATCAGTGGTGGATGAAGCTGCGCCCGTTGCTGAAAGTACTGGCGAAGCACGAGTCGACGTACGA
>NW_012029420.1:0-325 GCF_000956235.1 Wasmannia auropunctata | reverse complement strand
TATTTTTATTAATATCTAAATAAAATAATTTAATAGTAATTTCAAACAAGTATTATTTAATTTAGGATTATTTTTATTCTGATTTTGTAGATATTTCAGAATAATAACTTTTAATATAAATTCTTTAATTCATTTTATTTAGAATATTCTTTTTTCTCTACAATTATTTTAATAAATATTATCGGAAACACTGTCTTAAGAGCTACAACTATTTCGTCCCATTTCTTTTTATAATCCTTGAAAAGACCATGCAGTGAAAAGAACGTTTCGTCCATACACACCCAGAACGCTCTCGTTTTCTTTTCACATATATTTTCTCACGTAG
>NW_012029419.1:0-368 GCF_000956235.1 Wasmannia auropunctata | reverse complement strand
ACTGGATAACTAGATGTGATTGCGGAGCCTGGAGGGCACGACACTTCAAAGAGGAAACGCCGAGAAGAAGAACGTAAACGTGAGGCAACAAGAAGGAATATGAGAGACGAAATTCTCGGTTGAAAGAACGGCCGAAAGTGGAGGAGACCAGAATCACTCAAAGATAAGACGAAAAAAAAAGAGAAAACACATAAAACTTATAACGAGAGAAAAAGAAGTAATATTAAAACATATTTGTTAGTTGATGGCAAGCGGTTGAAAGTGGAAAACGAGAACAGAGGGAAAAGAAAGACGAGAAGATCCGGATGAAAAAGTTTGGAGCGAACGGAACAAATAATTGGAAAATGAGAAGAAGGAATAAGGTCGAA
>NW_012029418.1:0-348 GCF_000956235.1 Wasmannia auropunctata | reverse complement strand
AAGGAATTACAGACTTTAAAGGCATATTAGAACAACAACAAATAAAGTTTTGATGAACCCACAAACGAATTGTTTCTCCAAGATATTTCTTGGTTTTTGTTTAAATAATGCATTCTCTCTAAAGATGAATCAGTGAATTTCACTGTCAAACAGAATTGAGAAACTGAAGTTCACTGATCTTTCAGTGATATTCACAACTTCAATCAGTACATTATCATTGAAACAATATTGAAATCACGCACTCACTGTTTATCACAGTTGTGAGTACACTGAAAATCGGTGATGATTCCATTGAATCACTTTCACAAGAGTTTCCTTCAAATCAACCTAATAATAATCGCAGAAAAA
>NW_012029417.1:71510-97047 GCF_000956235.1 Wasmannia auropunctata | reverse complement strand
CAACTTTTGCTATAAAAATATCGATTTCAAAATGCAACGTTCACATGCCTTGCTTGCGTATTTGCACGTGCAACTTAATTATTATACGTTCTGACTGTAAACGCATCTGACATAAGAAAGAAAAAAACATGTCGTAAAATCGATTTCTCGATTTGAGAACACACAGATACACAGATACACACACACACACACGCGCGCGCGTGCGTTCGCGGATGAAATCGTCGGAAAGAGTATTGCGAGAGCAAGGGGCACTTGAAAAACACGGCAGATTGCGAGAAACTAACGTGTATGCATATAGAATATTTCGAATATTGCAGATTTTCTAGTGAGTTTGTGAAGTCGAAAATTTTTTATTTAAAAAAAATTGTCTAATATTTGTTTATTTTGAATATATGTGTATATATTCAACACACACACAGACACACACACACACGCGCGCGCGCGCGCGCGCGCATACGTATATACATACATATATACATATATACAGACAGCAGAAGATCATTCTTCTAACAACCGTTGTTTACCTCAGGTCTTGCTACGAATTAACAGTTCTGTATTTTCTGTTAATAAAGTTCCCGTTTCTCTGGGTGTTCTTTCGCGAGTACGGTAGTACGTGAGTTGCGAGTGTAACGCTTACGAGAACGCGCCGCGGGCGTAACAATATATATATATATATTATATAGGGCTATAGGTTAAAGTAGCGTAATTTGGTCAACAACATTTTTTTAAAGCTGCAGTTCGCACTAGACAGTTGTCGTTTATGTCATTAAATTGTCATTGACGTCATTGTATTAGCTCACTTTTGATGAAACATAGAGCTGAATAGACATGTTAATTTTTGCTAATTTTTGTTAATTTTTTTCTCGTTAAGTTGACCAAATTATGCTATATACTCCCCTACATATATAACAAACTTCTTTTAATTCGCACTTTCGAATGTTTGACAAACTTTTCACTCTTCCTCGTCCAATTAATATAATCCATCCCTTACTATCCCGCCGGTACATGTGTGTATATTTGCAATTTACTCCGCTCCGTATGCTCATCATAAAGAAGCCTGTTCCAACGGCAGACCGGAAATTAACTCTGGAATAAATTGTCGCGGGTTGTTTCTGACGGAAGAACGAATGAGTAAAAACGGGATGCTTTTAGTACGTTCGGCCTTGTTAATTAATATTCCGCGCGCTAGTTGTCGGAACTATAATATTTGATCACGACATTTAGAGGGAAGGCGAAAATGACGCGGACGTAATTAGCCGCGGCTTACTTCTAAATGAATAAGTTTCCTAGCATGCCATCGCACTTACATACGTTCGATAGAGCAAATTCGAAAAGCGTGCCGCGCGCGCAGGCTTTCTTTTTAACTCACCTTCATTACTAAATGGCGCCGTGCGATCCAATCTAAAGTTTCCAATGAAAATGGGCTCTATACGCGTCTCATTAGATATTATAGTTATTTACTAATTTATTAATCGAAAGTGACTCCATTAGTTCTGAAGCGAGCAGTCAGTTTACACGCTCTATAGTTTCAATAATTATACATTATTATTATAATTAATTTATACATTAATAAAGGCAATGACTAGTTTATCTATACAAAATATATAAATCTATACAAAATCTATACAAAATATATACATAATATAATAATGAGAAGAGATCAATGGCCAATAACAAGCTATATTGGTATATATTTGTTTAAAATGAGATAATCTTTATTTATTTAAAAAATAAAAAGAACAAAAAGAAAAACATTTCGATTGCACGAAGCCTTCATCAGTAGTAGTATAAATTATAAGATTTAAATAATTGATTGAAGCAGCGAGATATATAAAAAATGAACAAAAAATAAACATTATGGATAGAAAGTAAATACGAATATTAATGTGCAAATATAAAGTCGATAAAATGAAAGAATAATGGAAAAATAAAATTTTTAATCTATACAATTATTTAAAAACGATTACTTGCTATTGTACATTTCTCATATGCACTTTTGTATAAATTAACATGAAGAAGAGATAATTTTTAGATTTATATGTTCATTACATAAAAGGATTTACAATGTTTGTTACAATATTTTTTAGTATTTAATATACCCTCCAAGTAATATTGTAAACGCTGTAAATTCTTTTTCAATATATAATAAAAATACATTCTATGTAAATCTAAAAATTACTCTCGTTCACATTAATTTGCACAAAACTGTAGCAATCCCGAATATGAATAATATTAAGTCAATAATATTAATAACAAACTAATTATATTAATTGGACACAAAAGTATCCGTTGAATAAAAAATAAATGTCGCGTTCTCTTAAAAAGCTAATTATAAGAATCGAGCTCGCGAGATAACAAGCTGTTCTGCAGATGGAAAAAATAATTTCTCAATTCGCTTTTGCTTACGCGCAGAATCTTCTCGATCGGAGTACCTTCGGCTCGAGGGTCCCTTCTCATCTCAGGCCGAGGCAGGCGCGAGAAACCTTGATTGAATCGATCGAGGATGTTTGTTCAGCAAAATGGACCGTCTATTTCCTGCGAGAGCTCGTTATACTGATACACCGGCATCGACACGATGTGATTTGTACAAAGTACCGAAGTGTAAATTTCATCCGCCATTCTCTCATGTCGCTCGTATAATTGTATCGTGGCTTAAATTACGCCATTAAAACTGTTTTATTGAATAGACGCGTTATTAATATGCCAGATATATTAATCGCCGTTCCTTATAAATCATGATATACGAGAAAAAGTTGATTCATTAATACTAGCGAAAATGTCGGAAGGAATGATGAGCAGTTCCTCTGCTATTAAGAAAAATTCGTTTTACAAGCTAGGATTTTTCTTATTTGGGTAGCGTCATTAAATTCTTCTGAAATGGAAGTGCTCAATTAGTACTTAATTTACAGCATTTCCGAGCATTATTATTCCATTATTATTAACATTTCAATTGTTATGACTTTCGATAAATTATTTAAATATCGTAAACGTTTCGGAGCAAAAAATTAAAATAAATGTCCTAATTATTCACGATTTAATATCGGGAATCAATAGTTTGATACAAACCTTTGCAATTACCTAAATAAATTCAGTAATAAAATGAGTTAAATAAAAAGTAAGTCTCATATGCACGCGCGTAGAGATTTATGAATATAAAGTAACAAACAGGGCAATTTCTAAATAAACATAATTTCAGCCTATTTAATCATTGAATTTTTCATCGCGAAAAAGTACAATAAACGTTTAAGTTATTTGCGATGTAATAACGGACGTCAACAAGTTCATTATAGCCGACCATTCCAATTAGATAAATTTAATAATAAAATGGTATGTAATGAAAAGTAAATACCTACTCTAATACATGCAGAGACGCTTATTTGAATCTCACTTTGTCACACGAATATATGACAGAGAGAGATTCTTAAATAAACGCAATTTTCGGGCGACCTGTTTAATTATTAAATATTTCGTCGCGAAAAATTACGAACGTGAAAATTTTGTTCGCCATATATGTACATATAATATCATTCAATGCAGATAACCAATTGCAATTAGTTAAATTTAACAATAAAATGCGTTTAATGAAAGAATAAATACTCTCATGCACAGAGACGCTTATATGAATATAACGTAGCAAAGGGAAATTCTTAAACAAACGCAATTTTCAGCGGAATATTTAATTACTAAATGTTTCAGAGCGCGAAAAATTGTAATAAATCCAAATTATTCGCGATATATAATCGCGCACTTAGCATGATGTTTATCACGGCCGATCTTCGCATTCGCAAATGAAAATTCGATAATGGAATTCAATAATAGAGTTCAATGGAAAGTAAATAAAGACGCCGCACGGCCGTGCGCGGAGAGAGACGTCGACGAGTGTAATTTAAAAACAAGGAGACTCTCGTCCCTCAATTGCGATGCCGGCTGTTACGGACACTTTCTTCTCAATATGCATGAACGCGCCGTCGACGAGTGCTTTTTTTTCCTCTCCATTTTTTTTTTTTCCGAGAGACCGGTAATGTATAAAATACTTTCTCGCATAGCCCGGCTGCCTCCATACCGTGCTCCTAATCTCACCGCTCTCCGCACGCAACCCGGCGTCTCTTGTATTTTCTTCTCCGTGAGCGGGAAGAGCGCGGTGAAACAAAACAAGACGGATTAGAACGTGCCACACGCACGCGCGCGTACACATGCACGCACAAACACAAACACACATAGACGCGACACCCACACACCGGGGGGACGATATTTCCCGGTGGCTTTTCATCCCTCTTCCATTCCCGGCGTCCGCGTGTCCCAGTAGGGCAGCGGGATACGCGGCGGAGCGACAAAGGAAACGAGCGAGGTCACCGCTGCGCGCGCGTTACGCGCGTCCGAGCGATCATCTCTCTGGCTCATATCGAAATTCAAGACTCCACCGAAATACATACCTCATCAAGTTTCCGTATCAAAAAGAAACACGAGAGGACGTTGCAAAGACAGCAACCGGCGGACAAAAGTGTTTACTCTACTGGTGGTATTAAATAGCGCTCTTTCTCTCTCTCTCTCTCTCTCTCTCTCTCTCTCTCTCTCTCTCTCTCTCTCTCTCTTTCTTTGTCACTACATCCATGTTAAATATTATCCGCACCGATATTTCTGGCATCGATGTTAGCCATATGTGTGGACATGTATCGGTATTCAAACGTCAATATCCGATAAAAACATATTAGCACGAAATAGATTTCGGGCAAACAAAAAAGTGTGGGAACATTTTTGTGTTGCGAACATGCGAGAGCAACTTCAAAAGCAATATTAAGTCAATTGAAACGTAAAAACAAAAATATTATGACTACAATGTAGGGTAATATAAAAAAATCAAAAGATATACAGAAATATAAATATGAATATAGTTGGACTTGTGTACATGCTATTGTATTTTCATATAACAATCTTCTTTCTTTTCTCTTTCACAAAAAGATTTCTTTCTTGTGAGCCAATAAATCCATTTATATACTTTATTGTCATGGGAAATACTTTCTTTGGCCAGCTCGAATTGATGTGTCGATATAGGATCTCTCGTTTCGCGATGAGATTCAATAGTTCCGACGCGCGTAGCCGTAGATGTATATAGAACATCGGTCGCGACTTGTCAGCAAGACTTGTTCCCCCTTAATCTTTCGTTTCGCCGGCGAACGGAGAGAGCCGTTCACGAGGGTCGGGGTCTAACGCGAGAGAAAAACGGGCTTACCTTCTCGAACATATTGCCGTACTCGTCGTAACCGAGGTAATTCGATCTGAGCCAGCCACCTGTCGGCCAGTGTCCGTCGGCCAAATCGATTGCCCCCCTCCCTCTTACTTTGAGTTTCATGGAAATCCAGAATCAGGAAGGATTACGACAGCGGCCACGCGCGTTGCGGGACGTCCCATCTCTGATGGTTAAAAAATTCCGTTAGGAAACAGTTAGAAACAGATGGAACTTCTAACGGAATTCTGTCATGTTTTAACTGCAAGCTCGAAAAGAAGATTCAACCCCCTGTATATCCGTTCCTGCAATATCAAGCAATACCATTTATGTGCAAATGCAGAAGACAGAAAGCGTCACAATTTGTATAACTTTATCTGATGGAGATGCATCAGTGTATACCAGCACCTATAAGCTTTTACGATAGAAAATCCTGTCCGATTCCGTCCGCATTTTGTATACGCGTCTTGTTGCCGACGATATCTATCTGCGATTGCACATCTATATCTGTACACGGAGAGAAACAATTTTGCTAAATCCAGATCTGAAAATAATTTTTGTTCAACAATCAAAATAATTCTGTGCGAAAGTCAAAATGATTGCTAGAATATCAAAATTTTTTATTTAGCGAAATGCTCAGTTTTAACATTCCAACAAAGTATTTTGATGATTCGACAAAAGTTATTTTTCCAGATCTGTATTTAGCAAAATTTTTAGATCTCTCAACAAAACTGTTCTTTCCATGTATCTGCACGAAAAGAATAATTTCGCTGAATCCAGATCTGAAAATAATTTTTTTCAACAATCAAAATAATTCTATGTAAAAGTCAAAATGACTGCTAGAATATCAAAATTTTTTATATAGCAAAATGCTTATCAGTTTTAACATTCCAACAAATTATTTTGATGATTCGACAAAAGTTATTTTTTTAGATCTGTATTTAGCAAAATTTTTAGACCTCTCAACAAAATCGTTCTTTCCTTGTATCTGTATATTCATTGTCGACCTATCTCAACAAACAGAGATTATAACTGCTACATTACAGCGATATTGTAACATTTCTGCAATATAGCTGGAATGTTATAATATAATATTCTGCTGCAACACATTGCAATTATAATCTGTGTTTGCTGGGATATAGAGGATTTTGTCTGCAACATACGAATAAGATTTCTGCTATTTCTGTCTATATCCTGTATGTGTAAGCATTGGTTGCAGCTGACAATATCTGTCCGGCAATTGTGGATACCATATATCCGTCTGCGTCTGTTTGCAATGTCGATCTGTAAGAATCTGTCTGCAACAACGGATAAGATTTCTATCCGTTTCTATCCACATCTATCCACTATCCTGTATTCGCATCGATTTTCTGGCGATATCTATCCGCAGTTGCCGGATACCATAGTACATCTACATCCGTCTACATCATGAATGCAATATTGACCTGTAGGAATGTGAAGTATTGGTAGGAATATGTAGGTAGGCATCTGTAATATCAGTAAGTATTCCTAAAGGAATACTGAAATCGAAGTATTAGTTCCTATATATGTACGATTACATAAGTTAAGCGACGCCATGGAAAAACGATTTCGCTGGATACAGATCTGAAAATAATTCTCGTTGGACCATCAAAATAATTTTATTGGAAAGTCAAACTGATTGCTAGACTATCAAAACGTTTTACAGCAATGCGTATCATTTTTGAGTTTTTAACAAAATTATTTTGATGGTTTAACAAAATTATTTTTAGATTCAAATTTGTTGACCTTCCAGCAATGTATGAATGTAGTTTGGGATGGGTTTTGTTTGGAAAAAAACGGATGGATATTCTATTTACTTTTTCTGGCTGCGTTTCACTTGATGACGTTTGCAACGCTCGCGAGCATTATTTGTCCTTGTAATATTTAATACTTTATAAACAAGGATGAAGTGATTCCAAGAGCGTTGCGAGCGTAAAGTGAAATGCAGCTTCTGTGAGAATTTGATAGAATATGAACATGTATTTGCAGTAAGAAATGGGTAGACTGTTTGTACGCGTTTGCAATTAAAAATTGATAAAGCGGGGGAAATCATAATTACGTGCAAATGCAAATACAAATACTATCTGTATTCTTTCGTAAGAAATTGATGGAATATGCATTTGAAATACGAATCGGGTAAAGCGGACAATAGTTACGAACCGTTACAAACAAATGCAGATAGAACCCTGTCAGATTCCGCAATCAGATGCGGATAGATATATATAGAAATCGATTCGTAGTTACGTTTGTTCGTAGGTTTGGATAAATTCCGTTCCGTTACACTGAGAGAAAAGTGTAGTATTTTCAACTATAACTGCGCGGTAAAATAATTACACGGAAAGAACAATTTTGCTGAATCCAGATCTGAAAATAATTTTTGTTCAATAATCAAAATAATTTTGTGCAAAAGTCAAAGTGATTGCTAGAATATCAAAAGTTTGTAGCAATGCTTATCAGTTTTAACATTCCAACAAATTATTTTGATGATTCAACAAAAAATTATTTTCAAATCTGTTTTTAGCAAAATCTTTAGATCTTTCAACAAAATCGTTCTTTCCGTGTATGGTTCCGTGTATGGTTGGAAGTTCCATTTTTATAATTATTACTCTTATGATTTTAGTAATGATAATTACATTTACAGTTTTATACCAACAAATATATAGTTGGCGTCAAAAGTAGCTATATATTATATTTAAATTATATAGTAATTGCAACCATTTTTTCTCTATGTGTAGGAATAGTAATAATAATTATATTCATAGTTCCATCAAATAAATATATAATTGACACCGAAAATGACTATATATGTTATAATTAAATTATGATAATTGCAACCATTTTTTTCTTTCATTATAGGAAATTATAAGTTACAAGCGCAGTTACCTCTTCCTACACTTAGGGAAATGTTTTGCTGTTTCAGCTAGGAAATATTACACTTAAATTATATCGCTGTTTTTTGTATCTGCTAAAAAATTGTCTGTCATACGTAGAATTTATAGCAACAATATTCTAAGAATGTATACAAGAAAACATAGGTCTCATAACTAAATATGATTGAAGTCTAGATTGGAGTCTGAACTGACTTAAACGTCATATAGAAGAACTTTCTTGCTAAATTTGACAAATAGTTCAGATATAATTTCTGTCTCTGTTATCTATATTGATCAAATACAAAACACATATATATAATATCGCAGTGCTTAAATTACTAATCACTTATCCGTTTTAGCTAATTTTTCGTACCTAAATAATTCTCGCTATAATTGCAAGATTACCTTTTTCAGTGTACTGTCTTTGCGTTTATGTACAGTCCTATAGAATCTGCAATACTTTTCATCAGCTTCTGTTCGTAAAATTGCAGGAACGAAAAACGTAGAATTGTAAAACAATCAGAAACATAGACTGTACATTCTATTCATTTCTAATCGAAATTTTTACCAGGGATTGTACGCCGGTATATAGTTCACGGAAGTCGGTGTGCCACCTGCGACGAGACAAGCGTATCGTTTTCTTACATCGGTGGTTTCTAACGCGGCTGACTGTTGCGCTTCGATTTGAGATAATCGAATCTGAGAGGATCGGAATCGAAGTGGCCCGGCGTGAAAGTACGTCTTAAACCCTTTGCACCCTGTGAACGGGGAGATACGAAGATTCCGTTCAATTTCCGATTTACTTTCTTCTTATCCAACCCTTTGCACCTCGTGAACGGTGGAATACGAAGATTGCGTTCAATTTCCGATTTACTTTCTTTTCATCCAAACGTGTATTTTTTTCGGTCGAGATTTCTGATCACACATGTTTTGGCAAACTCCAGCTTATAAAGAATATTGTAATTTAAAATTTTATCTAAGCAAGCAACCTCGAAATAACAAATATTGAACTGCACTAAATAATATACGATACGCTTATAGATATGTTTAAATCAAAACCTTTGTTAAATTATTAATGTTTTGTGCTATATCATATTGTGGGCGCTATATGCATTATGTGAATAATTATGTAAATGTAATTTGACACGATTGAAATGAGTGATTCCAAAATTAGAAATTAGGACGAAGGGAGGGAGAATTGATTGAACAGCATTATAATAATCGAATGGGTAAAATCAAAATATAATCTGAAATTCGAACATTTCCCAACAAATCACGAACGACGAATTGAGAACGCTGTCATTTACAGCGTCCCGATTTACCTGGAACTCTTTTATCTTGTAATCTTTTTTTGCACAAGGCCTTCAGTCGATTCCGTCCTGATAAAAATTTGATTGGACCGCACCAATATTTGTTTCTGCTTAATCTCAATTATTCGCTACTAATCGACGTGCTCCGTAAAAATACAGTTAATTTCTTCCGTTATGTCCATTACACGGGTCGAAAATTGAATTTCCCGATTA
Source organism: Wasmannia auropunctata (assembly GCF_000956235.1). Lineage (NCBI taxonomy): Eukaryota > Metazoa > Arthropoda > Insecta > Hymenoptera > Formicidae > Wasmannia > Wasmannia auropunctata. The sequence continues at coordinate 87,409 of NW_012029417.1, read as the reverse complement.
AAACAGCTTCCGAACGAAACGTTCGCTTTGTTATAAAATTTTGAACTAATACTCTTTCTAAGAATCACCCCACGGTTGTTTAACGAGAAAACAGTCTTATTGGCTTGGGCTAGTGTTCTGAAAAACTGATACCCAAGCTTTCGATGATGAACGAAGGGTTCGAGGGCTTCGTGTACGCGCTATCGGGGGCGCGCGTGTTTTCCGGAGGCTAAATATCACGCTAAAATAATTCACGTTATTTTCAAAGTCAATATCGGCCTGCGCGACGAGGTGCTCATGCAGAAAGGGAGAGTAATATACGCGGCACTTTGTCGCGCGCGCACGGGGAATTCATTTCGCTATAGGATTTTCCGCGAGTCACTGTCGATAGCAGCCCGCAATCCGATTGAGAGACATTTTCTACGCGACCGTCCAATTCTCGTGCACGGATCGTGCGCGATGCGGGCGATCCGGCCATTGATAAATCATATTATATTTCTCAGTCCCGCCTGGCATCCGCGGAAATCTCGTTCAACCTCTCTCAGTTATGTACGTACGTCTCCTCCGTTATGCCGTTATTGCGATGCTTTCCGCTGGCATATACGCGACCCGGCCCGGTCGCTCTCAAACGCGTTTACGTTTGCATAAAAGAGATTATTCGTAAATAACAGGCTGCGGCTGCTCGGAAGAGCAAACCGTGAAACGTGAATTTTGTATCCTCCATTAATAACTTTATGTGTAGAAAGTAGTAGACAATCGTTGAAAATTCTACCTGTGGTTGAAATAAAGCACATAAAAATTAATTTGAGCTAATTATATATAATATTGCTAACAGAATATGTATCACAAAAATATAATCCTGGCTATAAAAGTAAAGTGTCCTGACTTTATTATATTTTCTTGGAAAAAAAACGATAAAAACCAAAGGACTAAATATTAAAATTAAAATCAATTTGCAGTTATTGTAACACAATATAATAATGTATTAAACAGGCTAAAAAACAATAATAGGTGTACAACATTAACTTTATTTCTTCATTATTAACAATATAGCGAAACTAGTTTCGACCTTGTTAGATCTTTCTCAATTGCAAATTTAATAAAATTAATCTGTGAAGTCGATAAAGTATATAATAATAATAACAATAATAATAATAATAATAATATAATAATAAATAAATATAAATAGTAATACAGTCGAACCTCGATAATTTGAATCCCAAGGAATTAGAAAAATTGTTCGAGTTGTAGAGTTTTTGACTTATCGAAATTCGAGTAAAAGAGGGTTAATATATGAAAATTTGACTTACAAAGGCTTTGTACGAAAGTTTATAACTTTCCAATGGCTTTTAAAGGAAGAAAATCAATATTTAACAGTGAATTATTTATTGCATACATATAATAAATGTAATCATAAAACAAAATACCAGGCTATTATGGTTACACATTATAGCTACTACCTCGAATTAATTATAGAGGCAGCGACAATGCAAGTTCGACTTATAGAGGTGAACTTCGACTAATTGTAGAGGTCTGGCTGCTTTAAATTCGAGTTACAGAGGTAAATATATTTAAATGCCTGACAAATAATTTGAGTTAAGGTAGATTTTATTTCGATTTATAGAGGTATTCCGCAGCGGAGTGGAAGGGGATGAACAAAATTTTCGTCTTATAGAGGTTTTCGAGTTGTAGAGGTCCGAGTTATCGAGGTTCGACTGTATTAGATATTTACAATAAAATTCTTTTTGGCAGACAATCAATTAAATAACACAAAGAAATAAACGGAGTCATGTAATAAAATTGTTAAAACAGTGTCGTCTGGAATCATGATTAATATAATTTAAATAATCACTAAATTAAAACGGTCGGTTCTCCAATGGCATGATATTATTTAAAAAAGAATTACGCGAGGATGTAATAATATTCTAAAGTTCATACACTGAAAAAAGTAATCTTGCAATTATAGCGAGAATTATTTAGGTACGAAAAATTAGCTAAAACGGATAAGTGATTAGTAAACACTGCGATACCACATATGTTTTGTATTTAATTAATATAAATGACAGAGACAGAAATTATATCAGAACTATTTGAACTTTGTCAAATTTAGCAAGAAAGTTTCTCTATGACGTTTAATCAGTCCAGACTCCAATCCCGACTCCAATCATATTTGGTTATGAGACCTATCTTTTCTTGCATATATTCTTAGAATATTGCTGCTATAAATTCTACGTATAACAGACAATTTTTTAACAGATACAAAAACCAGCGATATAATTTAAGTGTAATATTTAGAATTCTAGCTGGAACACCAAAACATTTCCCTGAGTGTAAAGTTCCATATAGTTTGATTTAATTGATCAATGTCGTCTATCGATTAAGATTTGTGATTGAGAAAGACTTATATAGTAAAGTTGAAACTAATTTTGTTATATTGTTAATAATAAAGAAATACATTTAACATTGTACATCTATTATTGCTCGTTTATGACCTCTTTAATACAATAAAATTTCAAAATTGTTATATGAAAATAAATATTATTTCTCAATAGAACAGTATTTAATTTCAAATAAATTTTAAAGAGCTTCCGAGAATGTCAAATATAGTACAGTAAGCCTACGGGAGCTAATTAACACAGATGTAATGTAGGTATGAATTAATTTTTACAATATCCAGTCAACACGCAAACTGCGCGCCGCATATTCATCGGACTTGAAAACGCAGCTTATTACATGAGGATGCCGGAATCCACTTGTAACGTTTAAATTGACTTAGCATCTCCCTGCTTGCCGAACGGGTGTCCTATCATTCGATCACCGAGGCATGTGATGATATTCTTCGCAATAACCAATATATTTGAGCAATCTGACGCGTCTTCTCAGGTCGTGTGAGTTCAAATAATTTTTAAAGAGCTCCCGAGAATGTCAAATATAGTACACAAAAAGAACGATTTTGTTCAAAGGTCTAAAAATTTTGCTGAAAACAGATCTGAAAATATTTTTTTGTTGAATCATCAAAATAATTTGTTGGTATGTTAAAACTGATAAGCATTGCTATAAAACGTTTTAATATTCTAGCAATTATTTTGACTTTCGCACAAAATTATTTTGATTATTGAACAAAAATTATTTTCAGATCTGGATTTAACAAAATTGTTCTTTCCGTGTACAGTCTATGGGAGCTAACTAACACAGATGTAATTTAATCTCTTTGACGTGCATAGATAAGAATTCCCTCCCGTCAAAGAGTGATGGCAAATTTCGCCCATTTTTTGGACCTCAAATTTCAAGCTTTTTTTATGGCAAATAGTACTATTAGATGAAACATTAATCCCAGTAAAATTTCAAGATGAGCATAGGCACGGTTCCGGAGATACAAGGGAGTGAAAGTAATGATTTCCACACGGAAAGAACGATTTTGCTGAAAGGTCTAAAAATTTTGCTAAATACAGATCTGAAAATAATTCTTGTTGAATCATCCAAATAATTTTGTTAAAAATTTAAAAATGCTTATCATTTTTGACTTTCTAACAAAATTATTTTGATATTCCAGCAATCAGTTTGACTTTCCAACAAAATTATTTGGATATTCTAGCAATCAGTTTGACTTTCCAACAAAATTATTTTGATTGTATAACAAAAATTATTTTCAGATCTGAATCCAGCAAAATCGTTCTTTCCGTGAATGAAAATGATGAGAAACCATCACTTTTACCCCTTCATATCTCCGGAACCGTGCCTATGCTCATCTTAAAATTTCTCTAGGATTAATGTTACACCATATAGTACTAGTTGGCATAAAAAAAGTTTGAAATTCGAGATCCCAAAAATGGGTCTTTTAAAATGAGCAAAAAAACGGGTCTTTTTGCCATTCGCTCTTTGTAAAAAAATTTATTGCGAAAAATATTACCTCAGCCGGAGAGCGAATCTCCCTGCTTGCCGGATTGCTTACGTGTTGGCTGGATATTGTAACAGTTATTACATACCTATATCCGTGTTAGGTAGCTCCCATAGGCTTTCACTGTACTATATTTGGATTTTTAATTTAGTTTTCATTACATATAAAACGTTTACGTCAGTTTGTGAGAGTGCTTTACACTTTATGGCCAAGACGTACTATTGTAGTGAAGCTCGATATTAAAGTTTGTATTTCATAATGCGGAAATGAGCGCTATATATATTTCTGTTTGCGATATCGCTACTAAATTGTAACTGTCGCGTAATAAATGTTAATACGCTGCTGAATAGTTCGGTTTAGTTATTTTCGATAGAACGGGTTAAAATTACGCGCAACTCCGATTTGCTACGAATGCTGACGTTGTTAAGATTCCCTTAACCACATTCCGCGTATATTATACGTGGGATATTTGAATGCATTATGGCCATTCGGTACGCCTTCGAGCGGTTATGTAGCTGCACAGCCTCGGTTTCTCTGTAAAAGCAGATATAATTGGCGAAATCATTGTTTGCTCCCGCCCCTTCCTTCCCCCAATCCAGAATAATCGACGGGAGAAAATCGCGAGCAGCAACTTCAGCGAAGTTCGGAAGAAAAAGGAAATGGAAGATAAACGTTCGAGCAGAGGCATATCTCCGTGAAAGGCGGAAAGACGCGGAAGTTGGATTAACTCGTATATATACCTTCTCTATGGAGCTGCGCTCGCGGCGAGCGTGTATCGATCGGATTCGTCGAACGTTCTTTCCTCAACCTCGCGCGTTATCATCTATTTTTGTTACTTCTGTCACGTTTTATTTATCCCATTTCGACTTACTTTGAAAGACGAAAAGCGCTCACGGGACGTAATGGAAAGGGTGAAACGGGGCGAAACTTTAAGATAATCTCGGGAAAAATTTTTGGATTCGCGTCTATCGCGCGATTGCAAATGTTCGAGCAGCCTGTGTATAAGATGGGAAAATATTCGAGCGAAATTTTAGACGTTCCGATAGAAGACGAAACTCTCAAACCCGAAACGAGACACGTATATTAAAAGAAATCAACAGTTACAGCTCGTTTGTACAAGAAAACACATCAGAGACACTCGCTCGTTTTTAAGCTTTAAAAAAGGAAAAGTAAATATTTCGATGTGGAGGGCAGCAGTTCAACTTACCGAAGTTACGAGTCGATCTTGTTTCTCTTCGAGAGATAAGAAAAATGGATCGCATCTATTTAACGCTCTCGTTCCGACCGTAGCTCACGTGTGTAGAGGCGACAGATTTGACAAGGTATAAAACGTATTCCCGGATCGCTTATCTCTCGTGTCGTAATCCAGCCAGGTATCCCCGCGTTTGTTCGAGCGGCACGCTGTCGATGGCGGCTTGATAGTCCGAGGCAATCTAGGCGCAACGCCAAACTTTCTGGAAACGAGAAAGGGGGAAAATGGGTAACAACAGCGTACGCGAACACCACCGTGTAACGAAATCAATAACGAGCGATTGGAGGCAAAATTGTAAACGGTAACTGTGTGTGCCATTTATCTGACCGAGCCGAGGCAATTTTCGAAGCGGATAATCGTTTTAAAATAACATCTCTGCCTGCTGTATTTCGACCTTTCTCCACGCATTACCAAGGCTTGCGTATACCTATTGCGTAATAAATGAGGATTTGGAACAATGTACCTACCGCGTCCTGATTCCCGGTGTAATATTACCGTATCGTCCTTTAACGTAATGCGGTAATAAATATGGCATTACCCATTCAGGAATGTGGCGCGTGGGTTACTGCAGTGTGCCGCGCGCACGCTGTTTGAGGAGCGATCCGAGCGCGGGAAGGGCAGTTCAGATAAAGGCTATATCATAGCTTTTACCTTCACGGTAACCCAGGACATCGTGAAAGAGTGGGCGAGTGCCTTGGCGTCTTCCACTATGATATATATATATCGCGTCCTGATAGACGGGGATGTGACGTCACTCGTGGAGACGAGACTGAGATTGGCGTAGACTTGTTGGTCTGTACACGGAAAGAACAATTTTGCTGAATCCAGATCAGAAAATAATTTTTGTTCAATAATCAAAATAATTTTGTTGGAAAGTCAAAATGATTGCTAGCTGAATATCAAAACGTTTTATAGCAATGCCTAATCATTTTTAACTTTCCAACAAATTATTTTGATTATTGAACAAAAATTATTTTTAAATCGGTATTCAGCAAAATTTTTAGACCTTTCAACAAAATCGTTCTTTCCGTGTACGCATCACCTGTAGAAGAATTAGTCCCAACTCCACTATGGCTTCGAGTCGTAACAAAGCGCTCCGTACACTCTCCCCACCAGACCCGACGATTTGTCTCGGCTTTGTGTGTGGAATACTGTAGAAATTTCTGATGAAAAATCTTCCCTCTACTTCCACCACTCCACCAGTAGTTGATTAAAATTTTCAAGTGTACAAATTTTTTCTTTCAACATTTAATTATTTCTTTTTTATAATAAAAAACGTGGATGCTCTACAATTATTTTTACTTATAAATTCATTTAATAATTTATTAATGTCATCCATTACAGCCGTTCGCTAAATCTCTGTGGATATGTAATTTACGTGGGTGTGGATTTCATCGGGTGTGGAAATCAACACCCACCTGATTTTGAGGTGTGGATTGCTCCATGCACACAATTACACATAAAACGCCGGGCCTGTCCCCCGCTACAGGTATACTTGCTGCGCCAGCCGATAATCCACCCTGTGAGAACACGCAACACGTTCGTTTCTTATATATACGGTACCGGTCCCTTTATAATTAACACGATGATGGAAGACTTTTTTCCTCGCACCCCCCCCCCTTCCCACCCAGTGATCGATGCAGGTGTCGAAACGGATGCTGAGCTCTAGAGAAATCCATAAAGGATGGATCGGCATTCGTTACGTGCCGTCTCTCGATTAGGAATTGAAGGACGCGAATATACGTGATTCATTAAATATGAAAGAAACAATCGTTTCCTTCTATCACGAACTTTCCCAGATCACGCGTATTCTATTTATACAGGGTGACCCATTTTCATCAATAATTTTGTTCCAAAATTATTGATGATATAACAAAAATGTTTCAGATGAAAGTTAAACGATTTCGAGAGGAACGTATTTTGATCAAGTTGTTTTTTTCTAGGTTGAGGTGTTAAAAACATGTGAAGGTCACTTCCACTTTTTAAAATAAAATTATATAATTTTTTATATTATATACAGTTTCTCTAATAATTATTCTACATATAAAAGTATTAAGTAAATATTTCGTAAAGTTATCGAATCTTTACGAAATATTTCACACTTTACCAATATATTTTAACACAAAATATGAAATATCTCGAAAACTATTAATTTCTTGATAATTATACCTTAATATTTTTATGCGCAGAATAAATTTATTGGTGTAAAGAAAACACAATTTTGTTTTTTAAAGAAGTATGCAATTTTTAAATATTTTTTTTGCAAAGCATCTATGTGTTTGCTTTACACCAATCGATTTATCTCATTATTTTGTGCATAAAAGTATTAAGATACAATTATCAAGAAATCAAAAGTTTTTGAGATATTTTATATTTTATGTGGAAATACGGCATGATAAAGAATGAAACATATCTTGTAAAGTATCGATTTTTTTATTAACCTTACTTCAATATTTTTATATGCAGAATAATTAATTAGAGGAATTATATTATATAATTTCATTTAAGAAAGTGGAGACGACCTTCGTGTCTTTTTAATACTTCCACCGAGAAAAAAGCAACTTGATCGAAATCGTCTCCCTCGAAATTGTTAAACTTTTATCCAAAGCAATTTATTATATCGTAAATAATTTTGGAAAAAAATAACTGGATTGATTAAAATGGACCATCCTGTATATAAATAATTGAATTACAAGTTGTACCTTCGCAGGAAACAAGCTGACGTTATTATTCTAAATAGCGTTATTCTCGTTACATTCTCTTTTCGCGGATATAATATGAAGTAAAAAAAAATCTGCTCAATAACTGATATAACGAACTGTCGTAAAGAGTTATGGAATCTCGATACAGGAAGGCAATCTGACATTACTTTGACGTCAAAATGTCGCCATAAACATCATTTTAACGTCAAAATGATGATAAGTAAGTCTGCATGTTTCCTGGATTCAACAAATATGTTATCACAATTCAATTCGCACACTTTGCCTCAAAGGTATTTTCCAGAGGACGAAAGAATTCCGAGTTTTCCGCTAGTTAACGGCCAGTTTCATATTGTTGAAAATTTTCAGTTTCTAAATGTGTTCCGACGGTTATATCGTTCGTACAGCAAAACTTCCTCTAACGATATCCTCCTACGTGAAACTTACTTGCAGCTCCTCGTCAGTCGTGGTTCACGGCTGTTTACCACTTACGTACGTAAGCTAGGCGCCATCTTGCACGTCTCTTGCCGTTCTTCCGTTATATCCGCCGGCTTTTCCGTTTTGCTAATATTCGAACTCCCTTTCGAGGATTGCCGGTATTTCTCCTCGGAAATTCCCGATCGTTCGTGTAGTCGTATAATACTTTGCGACCTGGAAGATATATTCGGCGTCGTTAAGGCAAAACAGTGACTCCCGAGTCGCTCAAGAAATAGTTCGCAAAAGCGAGAGAGGAGATAGATCGCTCGCAGGAGATTCGCTGTATTGGCGGGATCTCTATAGTAAGACGGAGAACCGACTTGGACGTTTTGAGACAAAGGCTGAAACAAGAACGTTGTCCGGGGAAATACATACCATCAGCATTAACGAGGACGGGGTTGACTTTGCGATAATAAACTCTGCCGTCATTCGAATACGAAATCGCGTATCTCTCTGTCACAGAGAGGAAATTTTCGACCACTCCTTCGACGGTGACACGACAAGTCGCCCCATATATAACGGGCATCCCTCGATTATCCCAGCAACCGTCTCAGTAATAAAAGTCTCTGCAGTAAAATTTGATTCATTAATTTTGCAAACTTTTTCGGGGTTTTTCTTGCACATTTAATTTCTTTTCGAGAAAGTTGAACAAGCATGATATTCAGTGGAGTCACAAAGTTTGGAAACTACGTCAGCAATTGGTATTACGAGCTGGGAGGACATAAATTCATCCCTTAATTTAAAATTACAATAAGTTTCTCAAAAAATGGGTCAGTCAAAGGTAAATGCCACGGTTCTTCAGTGTTCAAAGAGTTTTCCACAAAAGAGGAAGTCTAGATATTCGCGTGTAATAAATATCATAAAAATTATTATCTCTTCTTGACTTTTGGCAGTGCAAACACATAAAAGTACGCAAACGACTTCCTTTTGCTGCCAACAACGCAAACACATAAAAATAGATGCTGAGTATAGTCGCAAAAGTGTCACTATTCGCTATCAAAAATAGAAAAGTTTCTACAGGTGCAATTCTTCCTAAAGCTCATGAAGTACGGATTTTTTATGTATGCAATCCAAGGAAGAAGCTTATACAACTCAGGAATATAAAAGAGCGAAGTTAAATGCTTTTCCATGGAAATCCCTTTTATACAAGTTTAGCAGTAATATAAGAATGAATTTAAGGATGTGTAAATTGGAGTTAACTAAACAGCCATTTTATTTCACAGACACAGAAACAGTTTTTATCTCACAGAACGAAATGAAACTTAGAAATTACAATTAATAGAGGACTCTCTAAATTAAAGAAATAAGTATTAATACTAATTGTAAGGCAATGAGAGTTCAGAATGGTACTTACAATTATTGCGCAAGAAATCTTTAGAATTAACTCCAATGAGATTAAATACGTACTATACTTGTAGACTTGAAATCTTCTACATCTTTAAACGATCACATTGAAGTGATCAAACGAGATCGTCATGTTGACCTTTAAAAATTAAAAAGAAACGAATTTTTGCGCGCGGACCAATAATTGTACCTCTGAATCGTCCGTCGAGAAAAAAAATGTTGCTCACACAGATCAAGCTATGTCACAGCAAATTGAATCATTAAAAGTTGCCATTTTTTTTTGCCGGCGTCTTTTAAATGTAATTCAAATGTTTCGCTCATTCGCGATATTGGTAATCTCGAATGGATTTTAGAATGACAGGACTTTTCTTCCAGTCTGGCAACGGCGAATTATTCAGTTCATCTTCCATAGTAAAGTTTTCCATGACACGCGCGACGAACGTATAAGCTACCTCGGTGCGATTAGCGAAGTTGTTGGTATAGCTTTCATCAAAGCATTGTAGCTAACGGGAACCGAATTAAATTAGCTCGGATGCACTTTTAGAGTGCATCTAGTATACTCCTCTTTTCCTCTCAATTCACGGGTGGTTTTAAAAGTTGTATGTAAATTAAATAAAATCCCTTTTTATGAAACTAACTTTAATAGACGACTTATAAAGTCATGTTAGATCTCAGTATGACTATTCTATTTATAACTTTATATGCCGTGTATTTTGTGTTACATTATTATATAATATTATATTACAATATATGTATATCACGTTCTCTGGTTTTCACTTCAAACTTTTTTGTATTATCATAGCATTTAAAATTATAAAAGTAGAATTCTATTTTGAATTGTGATAGAAGTTACGAGTTACGGCAAACACTTTTATTGTAATTTAATGTTATTAAATGTAAAAATAAATGAGACGTTCGAAGCTTATTATTCCGCATGCATATAAAATGCTTGTTAAATTTATTTCTAAACTCTTTTGCGCATTTTGCGGAAATTTTTGTATCATTATTTATCATTGTTTCTTTAACGCGCGTTATCTCGCGATGAACAGTTTATTGACAACAATTTACAATAGCAGATATATTTTTGTCAATTTAATGCCATAATTTCATTACCTTTAATTGTTCTTAAATTACCAGTAAAGTATGTGGCTTTAAATAGATGCTTTCCTTCCTCTTGCATTAATGAATATTTACACAGCTTTCAGGCCATGAAAATTATATTACATCGTCTTAGCTTTTCTTCGTCGCGACATAAAGCGAGTGCACATAATGGGCGGAATATTATAAAATTACAGGATTACGTAACACGTCTGCAGAGGCAGACGCGAATCCGGTAATCCCAAACAGGACACCCGACGTAATCCTAGTACTCAACTCGTTGTCCACATTGTCTTCGTTATCGCAATTAGGATAAAGTATCTATATGCTAGCGTAATCCTGCGCGGCGGAAAAGATTTCGAAGAATTTCCGCCGTCGAGATCGAACGAAAACGGATAGTGCCGTAAAAAGGAGACCATAAATATTTCCTTCCACAAGAAGCGATTTAACGCGGACACGTGGAGCAATTCTTGTGCAAGGAAGGGCAGTGGTCGACGGATTTATTTGCGACAAGAGTCCATTAAAGAAATCTGATCGCCGAGCTCGAAGTACACGTGTGAAGTTTGTACCTGTAGCGTTCGTGCTTTATAAAAAAAATCGTTGACAGGAAAAATGTCATGACAAGGTAAACAGCGAATTTTGCGTAGATCCAGAAATTCGTCAATTTTCGTCGAAATTTCGCGAGTGTATAAATGCCGCGAGTTAAATTTAATTGGTAATTAATTCAACCGGCAGAATTGCGCTTATGGAAGAAATTCGAGCGGTGTAATTCGTTGGCCTTAATCCGCAAACAGCGAAAGATTAATAATTCAATCTGCGCTAATATAATATTGCCGGTATTACTTCAGTTAATAGCTGATATTAACTTAATCAGAGTTTGCCCGAAGTTATCCTTAATCGATTATAAAGTTTACAGAAAAAAATAATCTCAGTTGCAGCGCAGTCAGTGACTGTATCTCATATATATGTGATCGTCGATTTGAGCATCGATTTAAATTTCCGAAAGTTTCGCTGATAATACGCATCACCCGTCGCGCATACGAGTTTGCATTTGGGAAGTAAAGCTACGCAGTATTTGCTCTCAGCTGCCGCTGACGCAATTAAGATCCCCTTCATACGGGCGACCGCGAAATTTGATTATGCCCTGGGCGAGGCGGACCTAAAGCGACACCCTCGTGCTCTTCCAATCCAAATGACATGTTTATGAAGATCGAACGTCAAGTGCGCGCGAAATTATAGATCGGAAACACGTTGAAACTATGTAGGTACGTTTCAGCATCTCCGAATGGGATTCTACTATTCCGCTGCAATAACGGATTATTTCGTAGTCCTAACAGGAGAAAATCTTGTATTTCAATTAGAAGAGAGAGAGAGAAAGAGGGAAAGGAAGAAAGGGAGAAAAAGAAGACAAAGAGAGAGAGAGAGAGAGAGAGAGAGAGAAATAGCTATCACATTTATTAAAATTGATTATATTGATTATTATTATTTGTAATATTTTACATTAAGATTTTTTATATATTCTCGTTATTTTTTCTCTTATTATGTATTAAACTTTATCAATTATCCAGATTGCCTTTATTTCATTATTCGTTTTTTTGAACTATTTTAATATCATTTTAAAATTATAAAATGTATTACTCTCTCGATGTTATTCCAACTATTTTCAACATTTTAGGAATAAATTAAAGGGAGGAAGAGAGAAAGAGAACCGATTTTAAAATTCATTTATATACCGTGGAATTTACACTTCTCTCTTTGTCGAGACAACATATTAAAATGTAATGCTCTGTAGTCACGAGGTTTGCTTTTCTGCTTTGTTAGAAGTAATAGCGTCGTTTAAACAGTAAGAGAATCGTGAGGCAAAATGCTTCATGTATACCTAGAGCTTTTGTAAGGTCACGCAGAAATTCATATTGTTTATAATATATAATTATATATACCTATATATATATATATATATATATATGTACATACATGTATATATACACATAAAAGATTATTATATGTACATTTTTCCGAAACATATATTAAAATTTATTACTGCCTATTTTGCAAACAGATCAATTCCAAAAAGATAATAAAATTAGCAAAATGGTATGTATAAATGTATACATTTAAGAAATATTAACTATTTTATATCTCTTAAACATATAATTTATTTACGTTTAAAATTAATAAATTACAAAATAATTACAAAGGCTTCAAGAATCATACTTTCTGTATAAATTGTTAAGCAGGTACACTACTTTGCTCACTACAAAATGTTTCATTGATTCACGCATCTACAACTGCGGCGGGGGCGGCGGCTCACATAGGCATTTTATTCGTAATATTTTATTTACGTTTATTTATTTATTTTAATTATTTTCATTACGTTAATTATTTTCATTTTTTTTTTTAGAACCTTAATTTCCATAATGAATATAGAGAAACGCGTATTTGTTGAAATTTGTCATATCAAAAGGAAATAAAATTCATATTTGAGAGAGAAATGCGTCAGAAAATTTCATGTACTCTAAATTATATTGATTTATAATAACAGAACATGAGAAAACCAATTATTAAACTTTTTCCTCGTAAAATTATTTTTGGATTTATTTCACTTGTTAACTTGTAAAGAATTGCTTATTTATACGTTTTCTTAATTTTTTAAACAATTTATGGTTATACCTGTGCAAATTTTATAAAATATATATACATATATATACATATTCTATTTGTGCATACAGATAATTGGCACATCAAGAGATTACTTATCTTATTTTTGTCACTTCAACTTGCTTTAAGTAACTTCAAATAATGCGTAATATTTCAAAAGCTTAAGAAAAAGACGAAAACTTTTGTACAGTCATATAAAATTCGCAAAGAAAATATTCTAAATACCATTGAGAAAGATGACACAGAAAAGTAGAAATAATCATCTCTTATCTTGTTCCTTGAGAGAGAGAGAGAGAGAGAGAGAGAGAGAGAGAGAGAATAAAGAGAAATTTGTTATTCGTCTCGATTTATTCATCTCTGTACAACAAATATTAACTTACTTTTCGATGGTTACATCGTACGCAGCTGGTAAAGGTCCACGAAGGTTTTGTTGTCATTAAAAATTCTATTCAGATCTGCGTCATATGTGCCAACAGCGATCCGTCGCAGAGTAAACTTGGCTGAAAATCAATACGCAAGCGAGACGCGTAACAAAAACTAAAATTAACAAACATCATCAATTAGGTAACAATGTAATTAATTCAACTGTTTGTTTGTACGCGGCGATGTTTGCGATACGTGATGCAGTGCGTTCGACAGGTGGGTAACGTTAAATCAACAGATTTTGTCAAAGTGCATTCGATGCAACTGTGTCAACGCTATTGCGGATAGCGGTGAAATCAAAACGATCATTGTCATTGAAAAAAAAAAAACCGTAACAAGACATTCTGGAGGTGGATTGATATAAAATAATCTTTATGTCATACACAATTACACACACAGCTGATGATTTCCCAAGCAGAACAGCAGGTCACGATAACGTCGAAACGATGTTAAAATAAATTGCGACTGAATGAAAAGTGACTTCTTTAATCATTTTGGAGCCATTTTGACGCTATTTCGGTGCCATAATGACTTGTTGTTTCGCTTAGAGGGTTACCTTGCGGCACGAATAATTACTCAGGATCAACAAACAAAACCTGCATCTTTGATTAATTAAGCTCAAAGAGATGGACAAATAATAAAACTTTACCTTTCACAAGAGGTGCACCGTCCGCGCTGCACGAGAATTTCGCTCGTATTGTACACTTGTTGAAAATAACACTTTAATGAATTCATGCGCTCTGTATTTGCACGGTCCGCGCGAACCGCATACTTAAACATAAACGCCGGTCTTTGCGTTGGCAAATTAAATGTCTAAGTTAATTATAAATGATTAAAGATCTTAAGGCCCAAAATGCAAGAATTGTCCTTTTTTTCACCTTTTAATTTGAAGAATTACAAGGCTCAATTTTAACGCGTTGTTTAATTAACTCACGGACAATAGGACAAACGCGAGAGACGAAGTCAGTGTTTGCACTTATTTATTTTATTTCACGAAACGTAATTTAACGTTTACAACATATAATATTTTTCAAGGTAAAATTAAACTTGAGATAATTTCTAAAAGCGTATCGCGCGCGCGCACACGTGTACACTTTCTGTTTAACTATGGTTTTAAACTGAATAAGTAGATAATAGCGAATGTAAAAATACATTTACACATATTTTAAAAAATTAATCCGGTGGTAATATTGAAAATGATAAACTTTGAAAGCGATATTATTCAAATTAATGTTCGCTAAGAATAATATTATAGGTAATTTGCGTTGTAATACAATTTGTAGTTAAAAAGTTATCCGATAGATTCTACACAGTGTTCTTACATTCCCTCTTACTGTTCTTTAAAGAACTTTTCCAATCAACTGTTTTATCTTAAGATACCAAATGTCGATACTTCCCGACGATGACCAAGGGCCTGTCCCAGCAATTTCAAGCGGGACGACAACTTTAAGTGAAACTCGGACGAGACTGTTATTTTTCCACGACAGTCACCGTCGACGTCGATGCTGACGCGACGCGAAGCTTGGTTCTTCCTGAAACCGACGGACCGTAAAATCAAATAAAAAATAAAATGTGGCGTTTCGAAAGATATGTAATGGAAAGTTACTTGTATAGTTCCATTGCGTGGCTAACTGTTTTTCGGCAATTCAGCAAGGTTACGAAAGCACAATGACGCTTCGTCTTTGTGCTTTCAACAAGAAATGCGCCGTTGATGAGCGACGAGAGATCATGCCTCATTTTTCCCTCGTCTAGCGTTCGCTGATCGAAAAACCAAACCTATGAGAAATCGTAGGAACAGTAAATTCCAATGCTTTTGTCATTAGATGAAATCTTTTTAACATTTAACATTTATGAGAAGATGATATTTAGCATGGAATTGAACGACTTTTATATAGCAAGAGTCGGCTATACACCAAAACACAAGTCCTACACGGAAAGAACAATTTTGCTGAATCCAGATCTGAAAATAATTTTTGTTCAATAATCAAAATAATTTTGTGTAAAAGCAAAACGTTTTATAGCAATGCTTATCAGTTCTAACATTCCTTATACACATCTCTGAGCGGGCTGG
>NW_012029417.1:49428-71490 GCF_000956235.1 Wasmannia auropunctata | reverse complement strand
TTTTAAATTACAATAATTAATATTTAAAAGTTATCAATATAAATTTTTTTAACAGAAAACGAAGCCCAACATTGCCCCCGTGTGCAAATATTGAAAACATGTAATGATGTTTATCTTTAATCGTATGCGCGTTCTATAGGCACATGTGCATTGAGCGTATCGAACTATCGCTTGATACGAGAAATGAGAGGTTATCACTACTTTAATATATTGCAATAGTATCCGTCGCGTATATGTTCGCAATTTCCCTTCTTTCCCTTATATACCTATATTGATACATACATGTATATATGTATACAGTATAAGCCAATAAAAACTCTCTATCGATTTTTTTTTGTAACCGAATGATTGCGCAAAATATCAAAATACGTCAACTTTGTTTTTAAAAGGTATAATTATAAATATTCTATTATATAACAATTATACATATAATTGTATAATTATAAATACATATATATTATATAAATTCTGTGTCATTTTATCCTCTTTTGTGTCTCAGGGTATCTATTATGGAAGTATTCGGAATAGATTCCGATCGGAGTTTCTTCAGCTTTTTTTAGAAAGACACAACAAAAATCTAGGGAATAATTGAACACTTCCGATCGGAATTCATTCCGAATATTTCTATAATAGGTACCCATCAGGGTAGCTACCTCTTCGAAATTCTCAAGTGACAATGACCAAGCTGCACTGCAGTTGTTTGTTTTGAAGGTCTTTTAATTATTATATTTACAACTATCACAACTCTTTACAATTCTTGTTTTATTAATTTGAACAAGTATTTCTCGAGAAATCTGAAAGTCTTAAGTAATAAAAATTAATAATTTGTAATTTACAAAAATACTTGCTTCCGTAATCAAATGTTCGAAATATTCTTAAGCAACTTTCATGCAATAATAAAGTCTCTGTTAAAAGTTGTGGCGGACATTTCCAGCGTTATTCTACGACACTCATCCACTTTTGACGTAGATCTTGCATGGAATCCGAGGTTGTATAAATATTATTTTTCAAGGGTCCCAAAGAAGAAACTTCTAATGGATAAAATTGAGAGGACCTTATAAGCCGCTCAATCGGATCTTCTTCTAAAGATAGATAAGTGCAGTAGAATAATACCGCTCGGAAATGTTTAAAAACGTCAACAAAAGGAATCTCTTTTATAAGAGGTCTTAATACGGAAATCAGAGGGCAACGCATTTCAAACATTTATTGAAGTAAATTTTTCTGTAAACTGCGAATTTTTTCAACTTTACCTCCAAATTCAATTACGGAAAAATATTTGTCCAAATTGAGAAAACAAAATAGATGTAAATTAAGAGAGAATAAAAAGAAAATAAGTTTATATGTTATTTGACTTCTGCCATTTATAATTTTTAAAGGAATAACTACTCTTAACAACGGGATGTGGCATGGTTATTGAATTTATTACAATTAAACGTCTTCCTTGAAAGCAAGCTTGGCGTTCCAATGTATATCGCGCAAATCAGTTGATTACAAAAAATAGGATAAAATGTTTTCGTTGGTTTTCTCTGTACACACACACACACACACACACACACACTCACTTACTCATTCATTCAAGCACACTCGCGCGGCCACACAGTGGATATCCCAGATTTTAATAGCCAAACTGCGCCAGTATGTTCAATGGACAAAAATGAGAAAAAAAAAGTTACACAAATGTAAGCCGATCGAAGCTTTATTAAAAAGTTATAATCACAAAATCGCAAATATTTATTAAAGAACAAAATAATTCCGATTATCGTCGACAAAAATGATTGACATTTTCAAATGGAACATTAATAAAATACAGAAATTTTGTACCCTATTAATAATAATAACAAACTTTCCTTTTTTGTAACATATTTTTTTGTTCCGCAACTTTTTAATTAAGATTTTAAAAATTTACGTTTATTAAATTTTTATTTCTTATTTTTACTTATAAAATATACTGACACAGTTTGATCATTAAAATCTTGGGACACCTTGTGTAAAACAAAATAAATTAGGTATATCGGCTGTCCATTTCTTCGCTGTACTCTAGATCGTTAAAAGATAAACAGGGCTCAATTTATCTTGTATAAATACTTTCTGGATACTTGGAGAAAGTGTCTCTAATTAAAAAAGTTGACCCATCTAACAATACTCTTCAGTCGATTATTCAGCGGTGCAGCATTCTGTTAATGCATTATCCTCTTATCATTCATCCGCAGTAATCACCTAAACTTGAAACAAAGGTATATAAATCTCTCAGCCGCACTCGTCATAAAATGGTCGACTACTTCTGCGAAAACATTATTATCTTCTGCTTCTTTATATGATTTCATTTTATATGGTTAATATTAAAAGATAATCGTTGAAGTGAATCTCATCAATACTCTTAATCTTATCGCGTGTGCTCAGTTTTTCCAATGAAATTGGAACGGTGACGTGGCTGTGTGGCTACACATCATGGCATCTTAGGGGATTAAAGGATACGAAGAATCGAAAGTCAAGAGTTTCCTCCCGAGCAACCGGCGATATAAAGAATTGAATGCCACAAATCCGCAATACTCGCTTCTCTCAAAAGGATCGTACGGAGACTTCACGAACATTTTCTCCGCCAAGGGAAAAAGCCGCCATTAACGGACGCTTCATGTTTCTCTCCTCGAGTGAGCAGAGGAGAAATTTCGGTTACAGATAAGATAGAACCGTCATGAATCGGAAAATTTCGCATTTGGTCCTAATAACGTCAGGAAAAAAAATAAAAATAAAAAACTTTGTTTCTTTCGCTAAATCCTATTTGCCAAATGCGAGAGATTGATTTTGTCAATGTCGACTGAATTCCGTTTGTCTTCTTGATCGGATATTTTGTGAGCATTTGTTTTATTATAACTAAAATATTATGTGTTTGTAAAAGGCTTTATCAAAAATTATTGCTTTAATATTTCCATTATTGTAACTATTAATACAAGTCAAGGACTCGTTTAATTGTAATTACAATTAATCGACGTTTGATAAAATGAAAATTGAAGTATCTATAGTAAAAAATTATATTGTCATTAACTACCAATCAAGCCGCCAATGAACACTATACGCGAAAAGTTTTACGTAACCGAAGGAAAGTAAAACAAATGACTTTCACTCTCGCAGTTCTATCGATCGTTTCAAATTGATGAAGTGATGACGTTGATGCACATCTCTCTACCAAGTGGGAACGTACGCGAACGTTATCAGGTTACCAGCAGATAAGCCATTATCGTGGCTCGCTAATTTTCTGGAATGGCTTTATTCGATATAAAGCGACGAGAGAGAAAGAGAGAAAGAGAGAGAGAAAGAGAGAGAGAGAGAGAAAGCGTACGATTACCAGAAGTAAGGGTTAATTATAGTACATGTAGAAAACGCGCGTAGCATTTACTTGTGCTGCAAATGGTATAAGTTTTTTAAGCTAAAGCAAATAAACATCCGCTTCTTCGGTTGCCTTTGAAGTAGTTAAATTTTGCGGTATTAAATTTTACAATAAGAAGGTAATTTGAATTCTAAAGTTTAAAGGTTTTTTGATCTTTTACAATTTTCTTGTATTTATTTATTAGCACTTCTTAAAATATTTAGGAGATTATGTTAAAATGATAGAACGGTATCATTTCACTGACTGTGGCTTGATGTACCAAGTAATAGTATAAAAGAAAAAAAATTTCGGAGAATATAGTAGAGAGAATATAAGTTCAGAGAATATAATATTATATAAGTTTCTTGACAAATAAAAACGATGTTTATTTATTTAGTAGTTAAAGATATACTGCTATTATAATAATCTTAACTTGAAAAGTTGCATATGAATTTCCTTGATTTATCCTACGTAACAGCTGTTGATTTACTTTTAACACATTTTTCTTTTCTTATTAATTAATAAATTTTATGTTATTGCACAATATAATGTGTTTTATATTGTCTCTAATAATAAATAATCAATTTTACATTATCGCACGGTCAACGAAAAGATTAATCAATTAATGAAATTTGCGAAATTTGTAACTTCTTGATTAACATTCCACGGCTTAGTATGCTAATCCTCGGGAAACTCGAGACAAGCTTAACTAAATAAACGACAATCGTTAACAAAGCGCGCAACACGTTTGAATATATACCCTTATAATCCTTATTTAATCAAGCCGTAAATAATTGCGAAAAGTAATTACAAAAGCAGTTTTTTATAGCACATCAAGAGTCGCGGTCGATATAACAAAAGTACGTATCAGAGAATTGTATACAAACATTCATCAAGAAGTTATCTCCTGTGCAGTGTGCGATAAAGTATTCCAACGGAGGAGCATAGTTGCGCCTTTTCCCAGGACAATGGCGAAAGTTTCACGTACTGCGAACGACTTGACTGTCGACCGGCGGGGATCGTTAAAATGGTCCAAGTGACTGCGGAAGCTTCAACGATACATCAACATCACTTTGCGTGGACCGGTGCCAAAAATTCGTTTTGCCTTACCTTTTTAAAATATACCTTATAGATAGCGTTTTATAAATAAATTCGAAACATTTATATAATTAAACGACGATGAAAACGTCAATTCTCTTTATGTGATTATCGAAAAGTTGCCGAAGAAGAGAAAACTAACGAAATGTTGAGGCAAGATTATACACTTTCGGATAACACCAACATCGCTTCCTGTAAATGCTCATACGTATATTGAAGTCGCATGTCTATTTTCTATCCAAATATTTTCAAAGGCCTCTTGGGTAAAAGAGATTAGAAAAATATTAAAAGATAAACGTGTAACGTTTACTGGTCGGAGTGGGGAGGATAAAAGCCTCTGGACAAACTTCTGAGGAACGATGAAAAAGGGAGGAACACGGACGGGTGTCGAAATGTGTAATGTTCTATTTTCAAAAGATCAACACGTTCGCGGAAGCGATCGATTGAGCAAACGATCGATAAAGCAAATAATGAAGCCCCGGTCAAGTTTACGCGAGACGGGAAGTGATGGAGAGATGATTCTTCTTCGCGGCGGTTTCGCGCGAAACGTACACTATACACGCGTACACGTTACTTTCAATCTCTCCTGTCACAGAGATCCTCCGGTCTTTGCATACACATCTCTTGCAGGTATCATTTTATCTTTGTTTACTAAATGTCAAACAATGATAAGATTATACCTAAGCAGTACTTTGGGAATTTGAACGTACCCCAGAAGGGATATCGCTGCGCGGTGACGCGCGCGATCGAGGCCGCGCTTAAAGATGTAAAAAAAAAACGTTTTTTTTTCTAATAGAAAAAACCGTTTTATTTCATTGAAAAAATACAAATTTAGTTTTTTTTTCTAATTCCGATAGCACAACTAATTAGTTGCAAATAGTATTTATATAATTATATAATTAATTTTAATGTGATCTACATTTAACTTTTACAAAAGAAGATTTTAATTCTTTTTCTAAACAGCTTTTCCTTAAGCAGAATTTATTATAATTATTCAATGAAGTTCTTGCTTCAAAATATGTCTCAAAATCAATATATTGGTTTCCTCGTTCTACGTAAAGATTAAAATGATGATAATTTAAATCTATCTATAAAATAAAAAATCATAAAAAATTAACTTATATTAAGCAAAATATAGATATTAAATAAATAGCTGATAAAAACAAAATTTTGAGAAAAAAACGAGGCTTATGTTTTTTTCTTAAAAAAAAACGTATTTTATGAAAAAAAAAACAATTTTGTTTTTTTTCTATTTACATCTCTAGCCGCGCTGCTCAAAGCGATCGCGAGAAGGCTTACCAAAATCGCGACATTTCCCATACTGCACGGAAATTTGCATCAATATTGCTGCAACGTTGTAATATTGCTACAATATTGCTAAAAATTGAAATGTTGCTGCAATTATACGTGTCGACGTATAGATAGGGTTGTCATCCGTCCTCTTTTTCCCGGACACTGTCTTCTTTTTTAGGGCGTCTGCAGGGGTTGTCCCGGGGGATTTTCCGAAGGTGTTCGGGATTTTAGGATTTTCAGAGAATTTTCTAAATATTTTTACTCCTTCCGCGTAATTATTTAGAAACAAGCTGTTAACCTACTACACACGCTTTTTTTATATGCTTTTTTTTTATATACACCTTCGGGGAGGAGATAAAAGAAGTTTGATATTTTTATAAAATAATATATTAAAATTTAATTTTTATTTTTGAATTTATTTTGTAAAAATAATATAAATAAAATTTTGTAATTCAGTATTAGATATAGAAAAAATTTAAATAATTTGAAATTAGAGTAAATTTAATATTTAAAATGATATAATCTTAAGAAATTAAGCTTAGTTATTTACATATTTAATAGTAATAAAATATAGTGCCAGCAATTGCGGTTAAACTAGGTATTATAAATAAATTATAAACTATGAGGTAATTGAATAATATAATGATTTGTATTATTAGAGTAATAACTATGTTATATGATGAAATATTCAATGTTTAAGTTATTTTAATACATAATGATACGCGGGAGGAGTTAAAATATTTAGAAGATTCTCTGAAAATCCGGAGTTGCACACGAAATATTCGGGGTTTTTGGCTTGTAAGTTCTGTAGTCTTGAAAATTTTGATATAGCAATCCTACGTATATAGATCATTATTCCAGCGTGTTCGATCCGAACACGCGAGCACCCGGAGCAACACTCGTCAATTGCGTGCGCGTATATACGGGCGAGGCGAGCGGAATCTTGTTGATTTCGTGAAAAAAATAGGATCGCGGACAAAGACGTGCGCGCGCGTGATTGACGTCGACGAAAAATCGGTATACGTATCTCGGGCGCTATAATCGAGCGCGCCTACCTGTCGATCGGTTATTATCTGCATTGCATGTATCGCGTGAGTTTACCGACAACGCTCGTTCGACGTAGGCGATTGTGAGCGACTTCCCCTCCCCTCGGCCGGCCGTTGATTAACGCGCCGTGCGCGCACTACGCGAATTTCGGGAAGAAAAGCACGCACGGCCGCTCTCTACGCGTTTATCCAGTAGAGAGATAAGCGGCCAAAACGAGGTCGACGGCGGATAAATAATGTCGCTCAGAGAAAGAAAGTGGCGCGATCGTCCCGTTAAGATAATATGGATACAGACATAGTAGAGTATTTAAAGGTATCACGTCGTATAGTGGTATCGCGTGAGACGCGAAGGGTGATCCTCTCTGATACACGGAAAGAACGATTTTGCTGGAAGATAAAAAAAAAATATGAAAATAATTTTCGTTACAGCATCATCAAAATATTTTGCCGGAAACTCAAGAATAATAAGCATTGCTGTAAAAAGTTTTGATATTCTAGCAATCAATTTGACTTTTGAACAAA
Source organism: Wasmannia auropunctata (assembly GCF_000956235.1). NCBI lineage: Eukaryota > Metazoa > Arthropoda > Insecta > Hymenoptera > Formicidae > Wasmannia > Wasmannia auropunctata. Next base: position 64,167 of record NW_012029417.1, on the reverse strand, counting down.
ATTATTTTGATGATGACCTAACAAAAATTATTTTCAAATTTTTTTTTATCTTCCAGCAAAATCGTCCTTTCCGTGTACGAGTTCCTCTCAATGGACTTATCTTCCGGCTCGAGCAATTCCGCAGGATTGTGAAAATATTTCGGATTACTAATTTTGACATACGGAATAATATTCAACAATTTGTTGACGGAACAACTTTTGATTGTTTTCACAAGTTTTGACGGTAAACATACGAAAAAGATGCGAAATGTATAAATTATAGGGAAGGCTGGGGGAGTTGAAAGTAACAGAGGTAGGTTGTAACAGATATAACTTATATAACTTTGTCTAGTGTGTCCGTGAATACATCCAATATTTGAATTAATGAATAAATAATAAATATGAATACGAGTACAAATATTACTTTTTTCATATTCGTGGAAAATTGAATTAATACTTTTTATGCGATTTGAATATATTTGTGATTACGAATATTTTCGATTTCGCATTCACTCTACACACTAAAATTCAAACTTCGAGATTGGCAATAGAGAAAATGAGAGCTATTGCCAATACTTTTATTGGGGATTCTGAGGAATTTATTAATTAAATCTATTAATTAATAAATTCCTCAGAATCCCCAATAAAAACATTGGCAATAGCTCTCATTTTCTCTATTGTGTTTCTTAAACTTAAACCAATCTCGAAGTTTGAATTTTAGTGTGTAGAGTGAATGCGAAATCGAAAATATTCGTAATCACAAATATATTCATTCAAATCGCATTACATAATACATTTTATTTACAATCCACGAGATGCTAAAGTACTTAAAATATCTTATAAAATTAATGTTACTGTTATTGTAATTCGTAACAAATTACAATGTTCGATTTTACTGTATCTTTTTAATTTACAAAAATATAGAGAATAAAAATTATATATCATAAAAAAAATTATTGTTGTAAATAAAAGACTTTTAAATAAAAAATGTGTTTTCTAAAATTTTTTTTCAAACTTTGTAAGTTTTCTTTATCAAATCTGGATATTAATAACAATATATAAATTTATTTTTTACTTTCTTTTTTACCTTCCATTTTGTATGAATAAATGTGAATAAATCATAAAATAATCATAAAATATTCACGAATAAATATTTTTAAAAGCCCACAAGTTTGAATAAATATTTGAATGAATATTTTCTTAATGTAAAAATTTTGAATGAATATGAAATTGTAGTCCAATTACGAATTTTTTGTATTCATCGGACACACTAGACTTTGCCAAAAAATAGAGATACCCTATAATATTGAACTGTCGGTTCAATATTATAATTAACGTCGCTCTGTTGGCGCCATGACAATCGCGTCGCGCTCTGCTCGCGTAGTGCACGCTGTGTGTGAAGTGTCTGCGCATCACATAAGTAAATATTTCTCAATGTTATTATTTGGATTTCATTTGTAAATATTGAGCTTTATTGGCAATTACTTCTAACTCGCATACTTGGGAGATCAATCAATGAACAAACAGGGGAGGCACCGGTATTAAAAGTAATATTTTTTTTAAATAAATAAATTACCAGCTCGTTATTGTAAACAATAGTCAAAATAAAAGGCCAAAGACGAGCGAAATACAGGTGTCAGTTAATATTCAATATAACTATGTAATTTTACATCTCTAGCTTCCATTCGAACTTTCTGATTCAATGCAGCTTTGATTGAAACAGAACCGTATTTCATCACGCTGTTAAACAATGTAATGAGTACTGATGCTTACTTGCATCTAATAAACGGCACGCAGTTCGTTGAAGCTAGAGTATGCAATATCACATAGTTATATTGAATATTAACTGACACCTGTATTCCGCTCGTCTTTGGCCTCTTATCCTGACTATAATATTTTTTTGTTTCCATAAGATAAATAGCGTTGTTACTTCCAATCCCAAATCGGGGTATATCTCATATTAAAGAGCTACTTAAGCAGAGTCGAATGACATATATCACTTATTTTGGGGAAACATGAGAGAAATTATGATCAAAAACAATATAATGCTTTCATATTTATTGATAAAAAGTTGTTAAATAAGACACCGAAGCATCTCGGGAATTTTAAGAAACAAAGACTGTATAGCGTTATTTAAAGAATACGAATAACTAAAAGAAAATTTTCGGGTGATTGACGAGCGACGAAGAATTTGATACAAAACAATCGTTTGAATTCTGATTTCGAATAACGAACATGCTTAGGTACATGCTTATCAAAGATGTGTTCCATTTGGCACTCGTAACGCTTGTGATTCCAAGAGCGTTGCAAGCGCCAAAATTCTTGATGTCTTACTTAACAATATCAATAAATACGATAGCATTATATTCTTATTGTAGATTCTTATTTCTTTCATGTTTCTGATGTTTTCCTAAGATAAGACCACTCTCCGTTTAATATAATTTGTACATACGTCTTTAAACTTCTTTATGTGTGTATGACGTATGTGTGTGTGCAGTCGGAAAACAGCCAAACTTAACTTTACATATTTATGTACAGTATTTCACCTTTATTATATTTGTAATTTTTTCACTTTATTCTATTTGACATCCTGAAAAAATAAATTTATATTCCTTATTTATAGATACATTTATATTTACAAATTGAGAATTATATTTATATTTATAATTGAGAAACATTTAATGTTTTAGACTTGAAAAGAGTTGATTCTTTAATTTGGAAGGGACTCCACATATATACAATAAAAATTAATATAAAAAGTAAATAAATAATTTAGTTCGGTAAAAAACTGACATTTTTAAGGTAATAGTTTGGCTGATAAGGATCACAAGCTTATTGTTAATGATGTTAAACATATACGATGCTATTTTAACTCGATTAAATTGGTAACTGTGGAAATATGGATGGTTCTTAAATTAATAAAATCGTGCAAGTAAATTTTACATATTAACAAATTTTAAATTTAAGAATTTTAAGGACTTTTTATAAATATATAATTAACTGTTAACTATTTTTCTTGAAAATAATGTCATCTAAACGTGACATTAACGTCTCATTTTGTCGCACACATTCCTGTAGCTTAGCTTGGAAGTTATGCATTGCGCATCACACCACCGTCATGTAGTATTACGGTAATTTCCTGCTGAGAAGCAACTATGAGTTTATCTATAAGCGTGCTAGGTTTATTAACAAATATTTGCTCCTGGAAGTGGCCTCAAAGGAAAGAAATAACAAATATTCACAGAATAAAATCTGTTAACATAAACAATTCACCTGCATGGTATTAATTTAAAATCGTTATGTTCGTATATAACTACTTTGTGCCCTTAATCCACTTAATCCAGAACTGCTAAAATGGCGTTTTGTGTGTGCTATCGAATGCCATCAAGTTCGTGATCTTCCCACTCGTTGATCAAATTATATAGCTATTATGAAAATGTCAGATTTCTTCTGCCGGATTCTACATGTAGTATATTATTGGAATATAACGAGAAGAGAAAAGCTCGATAATGCCTCTTGGGAATATGCTAGCTCATACATCGAGAAGACCGACGAGAAATTGAGAGAATATAAGAGAGCGGACGAATGAAAAAGTTAATTGGACATAGTTCTTCTCGCATGAGGATTGTAAATTTTTTCTTTTTCGTCGCATTACGACATATTTCCGTATACTAATGCGGATTTTTAAAAATATAGGGCACAATGCAACGTAATAATCTGCAGTAGTAGCGTTCGTCGACAACTTTATAATGAAGTACAGTCTTTTTAGTTGTATTTCCCTTAACCTTTTGACAATATTAAACTTTGTGTAGTTCAGATTGTTGTTGCCTTTCCTTCAAGAGATGGCAGAATTGTGTGTATATCCGCAAATATATTAAAATTAAATTTAAAAAATTAAATAATTGAACAAATAATTGAGATATCATTTTTGTATCCATTAATTGTTTATTGTTCATAAATATTGAGATTTTTGTTGAGATATACAACGTTCAAAACATTCTTATTGCCACAACTTTCATATTAAATTTTGATGAATTAATAAAAAAAAAAGCAAATTGCGATTGTATTTCCAGCATAGTTTCGCTTTCACAGATAGACTAATTTAAATGTTTCTATTTGTAAATCGGATTTTATATATCAGTTGTTTTACGAAAGTTTACGAAAAGTTTTTATAACTTTTTTTTCAATCTCTTCGCGTACTGTACGATAGAAATAGAAAATATCTCTTGTTATTGACGAATTGTTTTATATACAGAAGATTTATTACAATTATTATTTAAACGTACTGAACGTTGTCACACAAATGCGGAAAAAACAAACTGCAAATGCGGCCTAATTAGTAATTGTCAAATCTGGAATTTCATAAATCTCGTGATGAATAAAGTTAAATAATTATACGAGATAACCTGTTATGTGAAAATGCAAAATTCATATATATACAGGTTATTTACAGGTGAATACACGTTATCTTCACGAGTCTTTATGCACGGCTAACACTCATACGTTACGTACGTAACGCATATCGCACATCCTGTAACATCGCGCATATTATATCACCACGCACTCGTTCGAGTGACGTGTCGATGCAGATAACGCAACTCACAATCAGTCAGCAGACAATGTTTTTAAATGTTCTTTAAATATTTATGTTTCATTAATTATATACTATATTATTTACTATAATTATATAAAAAATAATATTTATTAAACATATTTATAAACATTCATTAAATATTTATTTTACATTAATTATTTATTTGAAATAATGATTTACAGAAGATATATTTATTTAATATTTATGTTACACTAATAATTTATTTGCGATAATAATTTGGAAAATTTATTTAACATTTATTCAATATTAATCTAATATTTAAGAATCGCGAGTACGCGGCGAAGTTCAATTACTCGTAAATAAAAATCTTAGAGAGATAAAATAAAAGGCATGGCATTGTAAGATTTCTTATCTTATGTTTTAATAAAATGATATAATGATGCCTTGAAGCGAAAATCTTTAAAATTGGGGTCTAAAGCCTAAAACACATTTAACCTGTCTCTTTGCCTAAATTTCTTAAATGTATAAAAAAAACAAGTTTATTTAATGTTAAAAAAACATTATCTTAGAGTTATTAAATTTTAAATTATTTAAATATTATTAAACATTAAATTACTTAATATTAAAAAACTTATTATTCAACTAAAAAAATATTTATTTAATGTTAAAAAACTTTTTTAATGGTAAACTATCTTTAAAATGTTTAGAAACGTTCGTTTAATATTAAATAAATACATTTTATTAAATGTAAAAAATGTTTTTTAAATACAATGTTAAAATAAATGAATACTCTTAACTACTCAAACAAATAAATATTTTTTAATAAAAAGAGGAACTATAGAGCACAGAACGTTTTTGAAACGTTGTAACGTCAAAGTGAACGTTTTTTTAACGTTGAATCTACCTATGATAACTTTCTTATATTGTTACTGTTGTTGCATTATTGAAACTAGAATCGCTTATCCGGGAGTAGTATACGTCGCACCGTCATCAGATAGACGCGACAGAGTTTCATTCTCGTAAATAAAAATTATACAGAGTAGGATGAAAAGCGCAGCATTATAAGCTTCTTTACTCGTTTTCTAACAAAATGATTCTTTAAGGGCGAGCCAAGAGCTCTTAGATGAAAGTAAATGAAATTTATTTTGAGAACATTTTGTGTGATTTTGTGTAAAAATTAATTTAGGAACCTGATATTTATAGAAGTTACACGATATTGAATAAGTATAAATTATTGAATCAACGTTTCTGAATGGTGAATTGCAATGTCTTTTCACATTTTATCGACATTGCAATTTAACAAACACTGGATATTTCTTTAATGTCATTTTAATTAACGCTGAACCTACACTTCGCAATATGGCAATTAATCGTTTCTGAGATGATTCAATGTTTGTGTGCTGGATATCCCATTAATTTTAACGATTCGTAAATATTTTGTTCCATTGCTAAAAACGTTTAAAGAATATTTCTTTGCTGATTGAGCAAAATTTCCCTATACAAACAGTTTTCTGTAAACATTTTTTCAACCTAGATACATATACCTACAATTACATATCGACCGTATATCAATCAAACGCCCGTGACATTCCCTTAAAGACGATATGACATTTCTTATTGCCGGAGCCGAGAGTAACATTGAGCAAAATTGCGTAGCGTTGGCAAAAGTGTGAACTCGAGGTGTAAAATATAAAGTTTAATCGAAGAAAATTGAGGGAAAAAAAGAGGGAAAGGCAAACTTTATTAACTCGTAATATTTTACGCGTCAAGTACAAAGCGGTACTCCACCCTGATACATGCAAAGTGTATAGGGAACTAAATTGATTCACGCCCGGCGGATATCGGGTCCATTGGGACTCATCTCAGTTGAATGTCAAAGTGTCAATCGACGTTTGTTTCGTCCGTTTCTCCCCACCCTAACCGCTTAAAATGCCGAATCGAGGAAGGAACGAGGGTGGGATAAAACAAACGGCGAGAGATCCACGCTTTGATGGTTGACATTCGGTATAGAGATTGGGTCCGAATTGACTCGGTATATCCGTCGGATGATCGAACGATATTTTAGCCTCTCCGGCATCAAAACAGACAATTTTAGCGCCAACAGATGAACTGTGTATTTAGTTCCACTCTTTTTTTAATCTACAATCCTTGGCTATATTTATTATTTGACCCATCATATATTTTTTAAAAATATGTTGATTTCTATGAATCGGATTGATATTATGTTTCTATCAATCTGTTATGTTGTAATCTACTAAAGATTGTAAAAGAAATAATTGTGTCAGTAAAATAAATACTTTTGCTTTAATGCTAAAATGCGTCACTTATTTATCACAGAGGACACGAGAAAATGTAAACTTGTTAACAGTAGAAGCGGCAGCAAGAAAAGCGAGTGTATTTTTTAGTTTTTATTACAGAACGTTTTATTTGTCACAGGAGTTTTAATTTAAACATTTCACGACATTATTGTTATTAGAATCAAGGCTTTAGTTACAGCCGCGCGAATAATGGTTTAAACAAAACATGAAACAAAATATACATATATCTTTATTTTTTAAAAATTAATCAACAGTATCAATACTGTGTTTTTAATAATTAAAAATATTTCAATAAAAGAGGAAACTTTATTTTAGATATGTAAAAATAAAAACAAGTGTTATTCTCGATCATTTAAAAAAAATCTGAAATCCGTACGTCTATAATAATATGGCCCGGGATTGTAATATAAATATTTATCTGGAATATTTCCTAATTGTATTCACCTAGCATGTTGCATCTTCAAGAAACGGAAAAATATTCCAAGAATCCATATTGAGTAACTACAATACTTTGAAAATTGTTTGCAACGAATTCTTCTCGCAATTATAATTATGCTCATTAAATATCTCGTTGTACGTATATGGCATTCTTTTGGCTTTGCAAGAATGATACGGAAAATTATGTTTCGGTGAACCGATAAATAGAATATCTTTTAAGTAAATAGAAAAAAAAATTAGTTCTCTTTGCCTATTTTTCCTTTAATTAGGATTCTACAGTCGGATAAAACAAGCTACAAAACACGACAGAAAAATTTGCCATCAATATATGTCACGTGCTTCGTGATATAAAATGCTGTCGAATGTGCAAATTGTTTTCGCTGCTTTTAACTATTTCGACAGTTCTGATTTTGCATTTTCACTGCAGTTTTCGACGTATATTTTATAGAGATACGTGCATTAAACGGAAATGAAAGCGCGAGTATATGTCATGTATTTAGAATATTGTTGGTATCAATTTACTCCTTTCTCTATCTTTTCCCTTTTTGTCTCTTCGACCTCGCGATATCATCTTAGGAAAATGATCGAGAGTCTGATAAATAAGATTGAACGCGGGGAGAGAGCGCCGTACCGTCGTATACGGCCGTTACAAAATAGAGCCGCGATAGCGGTCTCTAGGGCGAGATATCGGGGGGCACAATGCCTTTCCCTCCACCGATGGTATCGGAGAGATTTAGGACACGCTGGATATTGGCCACTAATCACCGTTAATGCTACCTACCGCAAGCCCTCCGAGTATATTTGCTTAAAAGCTCCCGGGCAGGGCGAAGCCTACTTGCATAGCCATCGGCGTAAGACGTCGCGCGTCAAAGTAATGAGACGCATGCCGCAACATTTGCGTACAATCCCGATAAACCACCGCCGGCGGTCTTATCCCGCCGCCGTGCGTATTCATTCGCGCATTACCATACGCATTAGCGCGTCTAACGCTTTAAATTAACGGTCTAATTGCCCACCTATTATCCGTTTCGAATCGAGGGAAGGAGACCGGGGCAGGGGGAGAGGGGGGGGGGAGGGGATTTTGCAACGCAAACGGAAGGTGCAAGCGTAAGTGTGTTCAGGAGCGAGCGTAATTCAACGGCGTCAATAAATTGCGCGCGCGGCGCGTTTCGCGTCGACGAATAATTATACGTCCTTAAACTTATACAAAGTAAATACAAATATATATAGGTAGATAATGGCGAAATGTGGAACGCGAGCGTGCCTTAAGTGGTTGACGAACATTCGACCGGAACGCGAACTGGAGCATGAATATAATATAAACGATCCTTACAGAGAGAGAGAGAGAGAGAGGGAGAGAAAGCGCGCGAATTGATATTAATGCTTAAATGTACGAGCTGCTCCGGTGGCGCGGAGCTACTTTACGACTTTAACGATTGAACGGTATATATATGTATAAGATGTCGCGAGAGAAAGACAAAAGGCAATGAGGCGACGAGAGCAACGTAAGAGTCGAGGAGCACTCAAAAAGAAATATATACGTATTTCACCCGGCTTCCGGAGCGACCGGAGCTTCGTTTTCGCCGATTCCGAGTGGCTTTTAAAATTGCAGCTGAAAATTCCACGTTTGTTAATCTCACGCTGCGAGACCGAACAAAACGGATGGGGGACCGTTTATTTAATTATTTCTAGAAATGTCCGTGCTCTACTTTTCTCTCTCTCTCTCCCTCTCTTATTCACTCATTCGCGGGAAGTACGGAAACAGAAATCACGACTCTTGGATAATAATTAAAGCTCCTGTACATATCGATTTGCGAGCGCTCGAAGCCGCATCGGGTAACTCCGGCTAGTTCGGGAATCATCCTCTTCCTCTTTCCCGTAATTAGCCGAGATGTATCCGCGCGGGCATAAACGATACGTGTATTGTGAGCGGAAAGGTCGAGAGTCGAGCGCCGAGATAATCAGTATGTATACGTATAAATAATTAACGGTCCAATGCGGTAAGACGCGACGAAGAGCATCCACGTGCTAATCAATATATCCCTTAGGAACTGATGTACCGCCGACTCGTTAAAATTTCAGGACGTTTCCTTGTGGCGCGATAAATCACGCCGCTGCTGCTCATATATGTCCGAGGTGTCGGGCAGCCCTTTCGAACATTCGTTCGCTAAGAATATATAGAGAGTCGAGACGTTTAGTGAATAAGGAAGGTGGTTATAAATCGAGCAAGCGTGGCAAGCTCTGAGAGTTCCGTGAGCGACATATGTTTCCTTTAGAAAGATTTGTACGGGATCTTCACACGAATTCTACTTCGTGCAGGCCACTCCTCTCATGATATTTGCAGAGAGATAAAGATTAATTTTGGATCAAAAGCATAAATAGTTGACCTAAATAGTTTATAGTTTAACAAAAATAGAGACGAAAAATAGACAGCGAGGAAATTGAGAGGTAAGCTTGAAATGAAGTTTATTTAAAGACGTGGATTTATAATAACGTATGCTCTCTGCTATCGCGGTAACATATTTCTCGCTACTTTCTTTCTTGTATTTTTTGTTGCATATATTTCTATATGTTCATATAACACACGGAGTGGCTCATAACAATCGCAATATTTCGATTGCGTTTTCGGGATGTATTGCAATAATTATAATTGGAAATGTCATCAGGCAAATAAAAATATGGCAGTCATAAAATAGCTTTTGAACAATTAAATAATTTCCATTGTAGAATTTGCTTGTAGACTCGCTACTATGCTCACACATACACTGACTTGTCATCTGTTATTGATTTTCACAGCACGAACAGTATTGATTTAACCGCGCTTAGCTGATTTTGATTTCTCATTGACTACGTGTATTAATTATAGCAACGTGCAACTAACATTTGTCACTAACATTAGCAAATTTCAATTATTATACGCAAGTTGTTTAATCTTAATGTAAAATCGCAATCAGGAATTTATTTTATTTCTGATCAGTCGCAACACGTAATGCAAAGTTATACATAATAAAATATTTGGAACCAATTCGATATTCTGAGAACAAAATATTCGACCTAGGATTTACCTCGTAAATCATTACGTATTTTAGAACGGTAACAAATTGGCTGGCGCGCGATCTTGGTTTTTCGCAGCTCGTTTTTGCGACGTGCTTTTACGTGAAGTCATGGCCTGAGCCGCCCCGCGTTCTTATCCTTCGAAACGCGATCATTCTCTGTTAATAATTAGCTTTTGTCGTCCCGCGCAATTAATCGACTCTTATATATGATTAATGATTTGCAGGAATATATCGGGATGATTATTACTTGCCAAAGCAGCCTGTACGTTCGAAGCGGTAATCAAAGCGACGGAAATTGTAAATTATAACTTCACTTTTTTCACGCAACATTTATGAATGACAGTTATTTCTTTTAACGACGTTTGAATTCGGATCCATATATTTGTGTCGTACTTCGGGTTTTCCGCCGAGATGCGATTGCACGCGTTTTTACCATAATTATTGGTTTGCGGGCGTAAAGGCCACGAACTAATGCACGCGTCAACCGATCGAGTGACGTGAGTAACGAAAAATTTTGAAAATTTTCATTGAACACTTAATAATACATATAACAGTATATTTGGTCGAAGTACACGGAAAAAAATAATGTACCTAACAGCCGACAGCACCTAAATGAAAATAAACTTGTTAATTCAATATTAATTAAACCAATACGCCAGGCACTTGTTTCAATAAAATTTTATTTATTCTGTTAATACTGTTATTGCTGATGAGCGAGATTATTTTCAATTAAACTGTTGGTTAATGTTATCAATACATCATTTCTCTTCCGTGCATACACACATAGTTATTTTTTAAATTATATAAAAAGTTGCCTTATAAAACTGCAAAGAAATAGATATATTATCCTATTAAAAGCATAAAAAAATAATTTTCAATTTTTGTTTAAGTTATTATGTAGATCTTCTTAAATAAAGTCAATACGTTATAAAAAGAAATTTTAAACAAAAGTCACTGCGTTTAAGAATATCTACAGAACTGTTATGCCACTATAGCCAATTTAAATGCGGAGTCCAATTGATTAATTACACAACGTAAGAGCTTTGTTTTTTTTATATCGTAACAATTAAATAACAGGCAAATGAATGTTCGATATTTATATGGAGAAAGAGGGATTCACATCGAGATTCACGCGTTGTCAATCAACAACAGCCAAAGCAACGAGATGAATACCAATCGTCAGATATGTGTGCCTCCGTTTCGTTTACTAAATATTACAAAATGATTGTACGCACCGACCCGTTAGTCAAGGCAATATGCTGCGCACATATAAACGAATGCGCGCAACACAAAAAAATATTTTAACTATTTCTTTTAATGAACGCTTTATTATTGGGGATGTTTTATTTTTTTCCTCATATATAAAAATAATGTAAATAATAATATAACTCGTAAACGACTAGAAAGAAAATCAGACTTCATTGCACATATTATTGATCTTGTCATCAAACTTGCCTCATAAAATTGCAATGAGAAATAGAAATATTATTCCATTAAAAGCATAAAAAAATAATTTACAATTTTCGTTTAAGTTGTTATGTGGATCTTCTTAAACAAAGACAATACTACTTTTTAAAAACATTTTATAATTATATTAGTGAAAAGAAGCTAAATATATGTATATAAACTAAGCATATTGTGTATATTTTGCAAGATTTATGCATCAATGTAAATACATTAAACATATATGTGTAATAATAGAGGAGAAAGGGTGGCTGCGTGAGATAGATGTGAAGTGATGAGGTACCATGATGTCTCGTATAGTTTGTGTTGAATAAAGGAATAATCATTAAAATTACTTCATTACAGTCTATTTAGACATTGTGGAATGATTACTAGTCATTAGTGCTTACTCCGTTTGCATAAAACCTGAATTACAGTTTTGCAAAAAAGCAAAGATTTTTACATACTTTTATCAACATAATTTTGAGAAATGTATATTTTTAAATTTAGTCTAGCTTGAAGGCCTTGAATGTGGCTATCAAATAATGTAATTGAATTCAGTGTGTGTATTAGACGTAATGTGTATTAATCCGATATATAAAGTTACATTATGTACCTATGGGAGAAGGTCATGGACCATTTGTATTACGAGCGTCGACAAGTCCTGTCATTCCTCATACGCAATAATGTTACATTAGCTCAGCAGAGACATTAATTTAAAAAATTGTATTTTAAGCTAAAGAAGTTATTTAAAATATCATTTGTAAGTAAAAGTATATTTCATTAAAAATTTCTAAAACTTGTTTTTTTAGCGGAGCTTATTAGTATGCATAAGATCTACTCAGACATCATTATTTGTGATTCTTTTTTATAAACGAAAGTTTATAAAAAAGTCTTTTTATTAGTTGGTAATATGCCATGACCCCTTTCCTATCTCACATCGCAAGCTTAATTTTTTCCCTTTTCAGTAAATTGCAAATTACGTTTGTTCGACATCCGATAAACTTCTACGGATAGGATGATTGGTAAAATTCTATGGCTAACAAATTGTGTCAATAAGAATTATGTCGCATTAATATCTATCTACGGACAATGTATTATTTTAAGAAAACAAAATATGACGTTTAATCATCCCCTTATCTCTCTTCTATAAATAAAACTTTGACATTTCCAAAATATAAAACTGTCATTTAATTTTACTTCCCTCGGTATTCGTTATTTGTGAATAGTAAAGATCCAAGTACAAGTAATATTTCTTGTGTTTCATTCATGTGAAATGAAAAGAATATGAAGGTTCATCTGTCGAACGCAATATTCCTCAAAATGGTTAATACTGAAATATCGCGTTTGCTTTATCGTTTTTTTTTCCGTAAGAAAAAGATTTATGGTTTTTTCTTGAAAAGAGCAAAAGAGAGAAGAAAGGCAAACGTTCACGTATTTATACGCAGTATTTTACGGGATATATCTGAATTGATCCATCAATCATAAATGATCACGATATATGCTACGAGCCAACGTGATTATAGTACTCGCTACGGCTGCTCATTATTCAGGGAGTGCATTCGAGCAAATGTTAACTTCGCTGAGTACAATAATTATTGTGCAAAGGCTAAAGTTTAAACAATAATTATTATACGAAGTTGTAAGCTTCCGCAAATATGTGGGTTATATATGCATAAGTACGTGTATATGAATAAAGTTCACATTGACACTCCCAATGGTCTATCGATATCCGCTATTAAACTTGGACGCAGTTATGTTAATGAGGAAATGATTGGTTACTACGCTTTCTTAAATTCGCTATTTTCAGCGCATTCAAAAATTAATAATTGGCTTGATATTTTCGAACAAACTTCGACTTTTTAACATACAAAAGTTTGTGAAATTTTATTTGATATATTTTATATTGTTTATTTATATATCTTACTGTCTTTCGCTTACTATATATATACACACGGAAAGAATGATTTTGTTGAAAGGTCTAAAAATTTTGCTAAAAACAAATCTGAAAATAATTTTTTGTTGAATCATCAAAATAATTTGTTTAAATATTAAAACTGATAAGCATTGCTATAACGTTTTGATATTCTAGCAATTGTTTTAACTTTTGCACAAAATTATTTTAATTATTGAATAAAAATTATTTTCAGATCTGGATTCAGCCAAATTGTTCTTTTCGTGTGTGTGTGTATATATATATATATATATATATATATATATATATATTTTAGATTACGATTTCTAATAGGAAGACGCCTTACTGGGGCATTTAGCTTTATTACAAAGTTTTGAACAAACTTGGACTTTATCAATGGCAAAGTATCTACTAAGTCCATTCTAATCTCGCTCTAAAGGTATACCTGTGATAAATTCGAAATACGCTGGAAACACTATCGGGTTTTATGACCATTCCATTGAAACTTTAGATATATCTACCAGGCAAAGAAGCGCGAAGGAGCGCCTCTGGTGGATCATTAAGATCACGGAGGGATCAATGGGGAGCGTAACCGCGAGATCGCGAATATCCAACGGTGGTTTTCCACGCACAAACATCTTCAAGACGATCGACGGACGGAAAGTTACAAACACTTGCGAGGATTTACGGCGCTGGGAACCTCGCGTGGAGAGCGAGATAAGCTCGCGATATCGGAGAAGTTGCCGCGGGAAAGGCGAGAAAGTGAGCGTTAGTAGTGACGGCGCGGTGCGGAGGGGATCAGATTAACGGAGAGTCGTTAATGAATTCGCCACTGTACCCACTTAGAAATGCGCCTCGGGTATTGTCCGTAAAATATTAAGCGTCCAAATCTTGTCGTCTCTTATTGTTCAAGCGGTAAAACTCAAAGCTGAAATCGCGCGCACGAAATCTCAATCGCGTTGTTTCATTGGGTCGAGAGTTATACTAATGTTCCGTCCTGTGGATTTATATAAATCCTTTGTCGTTGAGTGAGTT
>NW_012029417.1:47764-49408 GCF_000956235.1 Wasmannia auropunctata | reverse complement strand
CTACCACTATACATCGTTTTTGTTTTTCATTTTAGTTATTAATTAATTAAATCTTAAGATTTAATACCTTAGCATACTCGTGAAGATTACAATATAATGTACCATACCTTTTAGAGATATATTAATAGTATACACAGTGCGCGCGTGATCGTTCTTTTTTTTTCTGCATCTGCACTATTTCGGCATAGCAACTTAAGGAAAGAAACTACTGTCAAATACGAAATCATGACAGTGCTTTTTTCCGATATATCTATATCTCGGCTATGAGCGATTTTCTGTACAGATCCCTTTATATTCGCGTTTCTCGTTCTGCATTACTCTCCGTTTTACAATGTATTATATAACATGCAAAATTACACACTAGGGAAGGTTCCTCATGCATATACAATGAATAATCTGTAGTAACTCTTGTATTCACATTTGCACGTTAATGTTAGTTCAAATATCGTAATAAACCTGTTATTTTATGATGATTAATAACAGTGCTGATAATATATATATATATATATATATATATATATTTTAGATTACGATTTCTAATAGGAAGACGCCTTACTGGGGCATTTAGCTTTATTACAAAGTTTTGAACAAACTTGGACTTTATCAATGGCAAAGTATCTACTAAGTCCATTCTAATCTCGCTCTAAAGGTATACCTGTGATAAATTCGAAATACGCTGGAAACACTATCGGGTTTTATGACCATTCCATTGAAACTTTAGATATATCTACCAGGCAAAGAAGCGCGAAGGAGCGCCTCTGGTGGATCATTAAGATCACGGAGGGATCAATGGGGAGCGTAACCGCGAGATCGCGAATATCCAACGGTGGTTTTCCACGCACAAACATCTTCAAGACGATCGACGGACGGAAAGTTACAAACACTTGCGAGGATTTACGGCGCTGGGAACCTCGCGTGGAGAGCGAGATAAGCTCGCGATATCGGAGAAGTTGCCGCGGGAAAGGCGAGAAAGTGAGCGTTAGTAGTGACGGCGCGGTGCGGAGGGGATCAGATTAACGGAGAGTCGTTAATGAATTCGCCACTGTACCCACTTAGAAATGCGCCTCGGGTATTGTCCGTAAAATATTAAGCGTCCAAATCTTGTCGTCTCTTATTGTTCAAGCGGTAAAACTCAAAGCTGAAATCGCGCGCACGAAATCTCAATCGCGTTGTTTCATTGGGTCGAGAGTTATACTAATGTTCCGTCCTGTGGATTTATATAAATCCTTTGTCGTTGAGTGAGTTTAGTCCACAACGCTTAACAGCAGACAAGACGTCTTGTTCACCCGGGTGGTGGATTAGATAACGTCGAACGTCACCTGATGAGCTTGTTATCTCCAACAAGAATTAAGAAGTTTCTTCTTTCGTATACACGGAAAGAATGATTTTGTTGAAAGGTCTAAAAATTTGATAAAAACAGATTTGAAAATAATTTTTCACTGAATCATCAAAATAATTTGTTGGAATGTTAAAACTGATGAGCATTGCTATATAAAACGTTTTGATATTCTAGCAATCATTTTGACTTTCGCGTAAAATTATTTTCATTATTGAACAAAAATTATTTTCAGATCTGGATTCAGCAAAATTGTTCCTTCTGTGCACTGAGAGAAAAGTTTAGTATGAACAGAAGAGCACACGTCT